>NC_056737.1:101750833-102050833 GCF_019279795.1 Protopterus annectens
ATATATATATATATATATATATATATATTTATACATGTGTGTGTATGTGTGTATGTGTGTGTGTGTGTGTATATGTGTATATATATATATATATATATATATATATATATATATATATACACACACACACACACACACACACACACACACATATATAAAAGAGAGAGATTATATAAGTTTGTGTATGTGTGTGTGTATATATATATATATATATATATATATATATATAGAGAGAGAGAGAGAGAACTAGAGTGATATATATGTTACAGACACGCGCGCGCGCGCACACACACACACACACACACACACACTGTTACTAGACTACTGTATGTGGAATTGTAAGGAGCTAAACTAAAACCAAAAGTGGGTGCCGTGAACTAGATGATGCAAAAAAAAAAAAAAAAAACATAAAAGAAAATCATCACCATTAAGAAGATGGTGCATACAATCAAGTATTGAGGGCTTTCATTCTTTATTGGCCAGAACCTCTTCAGAACAGACAAATTTTAATCTAACTTCCTTGTAAAACTTAGAAGTAGACAGAGGACTAGACTGTGACCTATAATATTATAAATTAGATAATTTAAGAAAACATTTAATATTGATAAACCACCTAATCTTAATGGTGTTATCAGTACATAAATGTAGCTGTCACTTGATTTCTTTACATATTAAAATCATTTTTAAATCCCTACCAAAGTGAATATTATTGATCTAAAGCAAAAGGTGAAACTTCTTGAATGAAGTACAATTGTTAACATGTTTAGCCAAAGCATTGTTAATATTATTTTTTATTGCCAACATATATTCATAATTCCCTTTGAAAGCTTTCTATTTGTCTTATGTCAATCTCTCAAGAACTGCAGGTAGCTAAATATGCTGCACCTACAGACTGACATGTAAATATACCTTTGGCAAGGATAAGCCTATTAAGGCTATTCAAAAAATATTCAGACTATTAAAAATATACCTACATCATTTACAAGACAAACAAAAGATATATACCACCAACTCCATTAATCCATTCGATACCAAGGTGATGTGGACTTTATGCCCTACTTTTTTTATATTATTATACTTTTTCCTGAGTAAAAGTAGGCTTAACACCAATAATGTTTGTCAGATCTGAGTTAACTGTAATGATTTTCCAATTATCGACCAAAATGTTTTTGTTATTAGCCATGTCTAAACTGATTAGTATTGCAAAAGAATTAACAAAATGAATACCAGAATTACTTTTATGGGACACCTTCGGGTTTTAACTTTCAACTGAAATGGGCTGAAATTTAGTTCATCATGGAAACTTCATTGGCACTCTTATCTAGTCTAGCAAGAAAATAATCTGTAAATGCAAACCTGTCCTTCAGTAAAGACAAATGATGGAAAAAAATCAATGGCATCAGACACCTCAGTTTGATAAACTGCTTTCTTATAGTGCTCCAATTCATATAAGAAGGATGCTGACTATGATGGAACAAATAATTGTTGACAAATGTCTTTTTTCGATAAATATTACTATAGAATTGTCTGTCAGTAACATCCACAATAATCTGAAGATCCTAAAAACAGTCATGCTAGTGACACTTAGCATAAAAGTAAAAAAGTATGTACTGTTGTTGAGATCATCTAATAACAAATTCAAGTTTTCTTTGGTACTGTTTCACATAAAAAACAATCTATGTATCTGTTGTAAAAGCTAACAAATTTAAATAATGGATGTGTTATTAAAAATTGATGCTTTTCACCAGTTCATAATCAAATTGTCAAAAACTGGTGCCATTCTTGCATTTGTAGCCACACCCTTCAGCTGGTGCTAAATTTTGTTTTGAAACCTAAAAAGTTGTACTCTTAACACTAAATTTAATAATACACGATATGTGTTAACACGAGGGTTGTCAAAATCAGTACATTTACTCAAATATAATCTCACAAAATCAATACCTGTAGCTTGATTTAATAGAAGTGTAAAGGGAAAGGATGTCTGTAGTGACCAACGGTGTTTTGAACTTGTGAACTCAATGCCTTAGCAAGTCCAAACAGAACTAAGAACTAGGAAACCTGCAAATAACACTGAGACTCAAAAGGATTCAGAATGGTGTCAAAATACACTACTATAGACCCAGTTTTAAAGTCATGTGCTGCTGTGATGGGTCTAAAAGATGGATGAGTGCTATCTTTGTGAATTTTAGGAATACCAAAGAATTTTCCTCTTCTTGGATGCTCATTTTTAAAAATTCAGTTAAAGGAAAATCTTTGTAACCTTGACTCATTAGATCCAATGCATAGTTATCAACCTTTCTAAAATACCCAAATATAAAATCTTTATCAATCTTCTTATAACAGCTCCTGTCAGACAGTAGTTGAAACATATAGTGATTGTAAAACTCAACATCCATCAACACAATACCATTCCCTTTATCCACTTTCATATTATTATTTTGTAATTCAAGTGATGCTTGTCTATCTTGAATTGTTAGTTTGAATCTCTTTAAAATAGTTTGTTAATCATTAATCTTCTAAAATCTGTTTGCATGAATCATGAAACACAGCCAAAGTAGTTGGCAAAACTGAATTGAAAATGCTTCTTTTATAAACATCAGTGTTCTCATTCTTAAATTGCTGTACATCATGTAAAATATACTGCAAATTAATAATTGAAAGTCAATCAGGAGCTGGACCATATTTGCTCTTGATGCCAAAATAAAGGGAAAAAACCTTTACTCAATACTCCATAATGGTGTTTGGTAAGGTTAGAAGAACTCAAATTAAAAATTGGACTATGTGCCTTTAAGTTCACTTCCCTCTCCCATGGCCTTTGTTCTTGTGTCTTCCCCTCGGTGCCGAATATGTCCTCTGATTCCTTTGTTGTTCTTTGATGAATTTAAATGAACTGATGGGGCTAGCAGATTGTCATTAGAGTTGCTATCCACAAAATTAGAGACAGGACTGCCAGAATGGCATGAAGTCTTTTGATTCAAACTCAATAACCATTCAGAACTACTTGGGAAGGGAGGGAAATTATTTGCATCCCTTGTACTAATCATAACTCCTTCAGAAGGGAAAACGTCATCATTGACGCTAGTAACTGACATACCTCTATTAATATTAATAAATTGACAATTACTAGTCAAAGGGTAAGCAGATTATTTTTATAACTGTCTGCATCCCTTATAATTGTCTTTTTTTTTTTAATAGTGACACGGCGTCTTTTCAGTTTGGGTGTAATGCCATCATATAAATGAGAATGTTGATCAAAAATGTATTATTTCTAATACTAGCGTCCAACCATTTAATTTGACTTTTCAGATTATCACTTTTTAATTTGTAATTTCCCACCAACAGTTTCATAAAGGTCATTCCGATATTATTAAATAGTTTAACCAAATCATTATAAATTTTGTCATCCCTATTAATCTCATTGGAAAATTTGTAGAGACTTAAACCCAAAGAAACTTGCTTTAAATGAATATAGTGTTCTAAAAAAAGACTTAATGTTCAAGCACCTTAAGCTTCAACAGTTTAATCTAAATAAAAAAAAATATTTGACTTGCAGGCCTTAACATAGGCCTCATTTGCAGCTGTCAGTGAAACTTGATCAACTTGGATGCTAACTTCTTCAAATGGATTGATTATAGCTGAAAAAAAAACATTCTGTCCTGTCATGACAAACACATGATTGGTCAGCCACTAAAGTCACATTACTACCTTTGAAAGACAAATGCTCAGCATTTAAATTCAACTTGATGCAATTATTGGTAGGCATAATGCTGACCATTTACTGAAGAACTGTCTGCGTTTTGCAAAAAAGGTCAGAGGCAGATTATGTTACACTTACAAAATCCTCTGGAGTGGGATGAAGCATAATGTTCAAATCCAGACTGTCTGAGGACAAATGAATAACAGCATAATTCAGTTTGTCTTCCATATTGCATGTTTCAAACCACCAGTCAAAATATTAAAGTAAAAACACAAAACTGAAGAGAGTGAATTAGGTGGCGCAAAAGAAACTAAACAATGTCACCATCAGGAAGCAGGAAGACTGTGCTCACAATCAACAATTGAGTGCTTTTGTTCTTTATTGACCAGAACTTCTTCAGAAAAGGCAAAATTTAAACTAATTTCCTTTTAAAACTTAGTCACATGACATGGCTATGACCAACCATCAACTGTTAACTAATGAACATCACTATACAAGAACATAAAAATACACACAAAAGTAAATAATTGAAAATGAGATAATTTAAGAAAACATTTAATATTGATAAACCACCTCGTTTTAATAGCATTATCAGCAAATAAACTTAGTTGCCACCTGACTTCTATACATTCTGAAATAATTTTTAAATCTTACCAAACTGAATATTATTGAGTTGATCTGAAACAAAAAAAAATGTAATTCTTGAATGAAGTGCAGTTGTTGACCTTTCACCAAAGCATCATTAATATTATTTTGTATTGCCAACAGAGATAATTTGTTTTTTATATGGAACAGTACGAAAGAAGATTTAAATTTGTTATTAGGTTGTCTCAACAATAGCGCAGATTTTTTTACTATTACACAATGTAAAATTGGATTGGTCTTATACAGAGTTTCTTAAACCATCAAATGATTGTAGAATTTGCCGTTTTTTTTTTCTTACTGTACCACCTATTGCAGAAGTTATTACTGTTGTATGTTAACATAATTCTATGCTGATCACATTTCTGTTTCAGTCCTTGTTTATGATTTTAATTTGCTGCCTCCATATCAAATATAGAGGGTTTGCTGTGATTACACGTTCAGCCATCACCTTTTTTTTCTTTTTTACATCATGCAGCAGCTGTCTCTCATAACTTCTTACACCAAACTCTCATGTTGCTTTACTGCTTTATTTGTATCAGTAGTCCATTTGAATACCTGTATATCAGCCCTTCACTATATTTCTAAACATATAATGTGGGTGCAGGCTTGAGTTGTATAAATAAATATTCCATCAGTTAAACACATATAGGACAGTACTTTATTCAACCACACTTGCTTTATTCAAGACTTTAGGTCATTTTCCCATGATTGGCATATGTTCCTTTTCACCTTTGAGCAGTTATAACATGTGGTATATTGCTTTTGTAACCATGGAGTTTTTTAAATGTTACTGTAATTAATGTGTATTGTGGCAGAACATTCATAAGAGCAGTGTTACAGGCAATGTTTTAATCAAAATTACCTAAAAGTATTTTGTGTTTACAGGAATATATGCATTCCTAGGTTTGCATTCACTGCAAAATCCAAAATTTGTTAACCCTGAAAAGAAGGATAACTTTGTTACTCCTAAATACTTTTTTTTGTTATTTATTTAACATTTGTTGACCAGGAAAGTCCAACTAGGACAGAGGCTATTTTCAGAGGAGGCCTGGGGAGAAACCCTCCAGATGCATGTCTTTGGAATGTGGGAGGAAACTGGAGTACCCAGAGGAAACCCATGAAAACGCAGAGAGGACATGCAGACTCCGCACAGAAGGCACCCCAGCCAAGAATTGAACCGGAGAACCTCTTACTGTAAGGTGACAATGTTAACCTCTGCACAGCTGCGCTGCCCATTAGTAACTGCTAGTGTATTAGTTTCAGGTTAGTGTACAGTGCTGTTCCTTGGTTCAACTCCTTCTGTTTTGCTTTTCTTAGTTTGTTCCATTGCCTACAGGGATGAAGCTATGACTATAACCAGGTGAAGGTATGGTCTCATAGTATGATTCCCATCTGTTGCTACCATATAATATGCAATGAGTAGGCCTAAGGACTTTCAGTCCTCCTGTGAGAGAGGTGATTGACCTTCAGAGAGTACAGGAAATATGTAGTGCTGTTTTGGATAATAACCATCATTTGCCATGACAAGATAATCTTTACACTATACAGCTGCATATCAAAAGTATAATTCCTGGATCCCCATGATTTCACTTGCTTTAGACTGAGTCAAGTGCCTTCCAGTGCAGTATTGACAGCAGTACTTTAAACTTGTCTAAAATTATCCCTCCCACACACACAGTTTTCCAGAAATGGAGTAAATGATGATCTTCTACTCTCAATACACTCTCCTCCAGTTTATGGTAATGTCACCACCAGCTAGACTACAGTAACCAAGAACACAGATTGCCATTTACATTGTAGCATTTAGCTGTGAGCAGTCGCACTTCGATAGGTGGATGCTAGACAGTTGTCCAGTATAACAAATTCATTGTACCTACTGCTAAACATGTAGATAAAGTTAATAAATCTCTGTCTACATCTTTCAGACTCACAGTATAATATGGAAAGTTCTGACAGACAACTCTTTTACTTTGTGCATGCTTCAGATCCAGTAACTCTCTATGTGATCGTCTTTGTCTGTGTTTATGTAAGTCTTGGGAAGGATTTCTTGTGTGGCTTCAGTTTTGAATTTTGGAGGATGTTTTCTTATTTTTGCAGTCGGTACTTCTGGGGAAAAGATCGTTTGACCTAGCATGGTGTCTTCAAGAAGCATTAGGTGTTAAGCACTGCAGATGTAAACAGAGCAGAGTTAGTTTCACTTTTAACTTGCAGTACCCTTTCACGGTGGCAAATGTATATTTTTATGTATAGTTTCACACATTTTTTAATTTTTACACATTTACTAAAAAGATACCTATATTGTAACTTCTCTAGCTTTTACCTTTTAGTAACTTCCTTACATTTTCATAATTCATATCAGCTTTAGTTTGGGTGGCTGCAGTGGTTAGCATTGCCGCCTCACAGCAAGAGGTTCTCCAGTTCGATCCTTGGCTAGGGTGCCTTCTGTGTGGAGTCTGCATGTCCTCCCTGTGGTCGCGTGGGTTTCCTCCGGGTGCTCTGGTTTCCTCCCACATCCCAAAGACATGCTGTAGGTGGTTTGGACACTCTAAATTGGCCCTAGATGTGAGAGTGTGCGTGTGTGTGCCTTCTGTGGAAGGTTGGGCGCCGGGCTGGCAACTCGACACCGTAAAAAAACTCCACTGCCAATCATGAGTGGACAGGTGATCTGCTGTGGCGACCCCTAAAAGCTGAAAGAAGAAGAAGAAGAAATCAGCTTTAATGTAATTTAATTCATTTTCCTTGTATTTACCTTTTGAAACAAGTTAAATTTTCCCCACCTTATTGCAGCTTTTGACAAGCACCATTACCTGGGTTCTTTTAGCAGCCAGTGTACTGTGGAGGGAAATGTTCACCGAGGCAAAGCCTGCTTACGTTTCTTAGGAGAGTGTTGGACAATGTGTCCTACAGCATGTATTCTGCCTGTAACCCACAGTAAAGACTGTACAGGAATGGGAGCAAGCATTTGCCATATTGGGGGAGGTATTGCCTTTGCTAAATCAAATGAAAAACATTTCACTTTCCCATTATGCACCCAGCACTTTGAACTTGAGGGACATGTGCAAGGAAGTGAAAAAATCCCTCTGTAACTGCTGTGCTATGGCTATGCTCTTGTCACATGAAGTGGCGTAGGTGGGTGTTTACAACTGTAGCAGTGGTTCAATGGTCAGCAGGTATGAAGTAGAAAAAAAATACCAAAAATGATTAATAGAGTCCAGAATGTTACTGTTGTCCTACACATCTTAGTGAACTCCTTCAAGGGATGTACAGCTGGTCCTGTAAAAGGGGTAAAATTTCTCTACCCTGTTTCACCTTCCATTTAAGAGCCTCATAGAAGACACATGTCCAAAAATGGACTTCTGTCAGACAGCGTATCACTGTCAATGATGCAGTTTTACTGCATTCCTTCTGAATCTTGTAAAGAAATCTTCCTCTTGCCAGCAAAGACATTACAGGGTGTAGATAACTCCCCTTTATGGGCCAAGTTTTGTGTACTTTTTATAATGAATTCTCCAAACACTGTAGTTCATGTTGTTGTTGTGTCTTTCAGCTTTTCCCGGTTAGGGGTTGCCGCAGCTGAACTCCGGTCCGCTAATGATTGGCAGTAGATTTTTACGTGCCGAGTTGCCAGCTCTGACGCACAACCTTCAATGAAGGTACGCCCATTCACGCATGTCTCCACACACAAGACACTCTAGCTGAGAATCGAACAGAACAACGTCTTACTGTGAGGCGACAACACAAGGCTTTATTAGATGTTCACAATATCCGAATACTGTCTTCATTAACAGTGCTGATAAACAATAACAGTCTGTAGAAATGCTGGAATGCTGGTTAGTAATAACAGTGCTGCTAAATATAGCCAACGTTTCTGCACATATATTCTGATTGTCCTGAGTAACGTAAACTGAAACAGTCTTTATCTGACCTGTCTTCTGTACTCAGGCTCAAGTGTCTGTATTGTAGCTTAATCTTTTCTGTATGTCAGGTCGAACTGACTGACTTCCCAAATTGTATCTGAAGTATATTACAATAATACCAAAACCCTGTAATGCTTTACATGTCTTCTTAGCCTTAGTTACCTTTGGGGTTCAAGTCTGGTATTACATGTGCTTTATCTAAGGAACATTCTGTAGCTGGCAAGATTGTATCTTTCCCTTGAGAAAAGAACATTCTGTATTTCTGTATTTTCTGCACATTTCATGCTTATATTTCCTTTCTAATAAACTGTCGTTCTATGAAATATCTGACTCTACACATTTTACCTTTTAGTCTGCATAATGCCCAATAACTACTTTAAAGTGGAAGTATCTAATCTAACACAGTTTAAAAAAGTGCCATCAGAACAATGTATTAACATTATTAAAGGACTATCCTAAAATGTCAGTCCTAGAAGTGATGGTTTCTGTGTGTGTCTTTGTGTTTCTTTATATGTGAAAAGAGTTTATTAGGGCATTTGGGAAATCTGTCTGCCAGAGCAACGTTCTCACTGAATGGAAATCCTTGCTTGTATTCTATCTAACCAGAAGTTACTTCCTTTGCTAGAAGTGTAAAGTTTAGACCAGTGTCAAAAGCTGCTGTTAAAATCGATCTTTTTACAAACAATTTTTATTTATTTTCATTTTAGTTTAATCATTCCATGTTGACTAGGTAAGTCCCACTAGGCTTAATAGCTTCTTTTCAGAGGAGACCAAAGGTGGTATTTATACATCTAGGGGAAATTAGGCCAGGGCATCAGGAAACTTCCCCTACTCATCTTTGTTGTGAGACATGGTCAGGTATGAAGTGTGGGACATAGCTCCTTTGCATGTGAAACCACATGTGGTAAGAGCATTTATTATTATTAAGAAAGAGACCTTTTGTGACTTTATATTTGAAACTGTTTTTTCAATGGAAATTTTTTCTTGGAGAATATGAAAAAAGAAAGCTTGTAACTCATGGAATCTTTGTGTGTTAAAATCATTTAACAGGGAAACAAAAATATTCATGTACAATTTCGAACAAAGGTAGAAAGGGAGACTTTGAAAGGACATTTGAAAGCTTTATTTAAAGCAGTAGTGGATATTAGAAAAGTTTATGACAGAAGAGGTTTATGGACTGGTAGCTGGGATTGTAATATTATGTTAAAAATAGAGAAAAAATGTATGTACATAAACCAAGCATGATAAAAATGGAGGGGAATAGGGGTGTTGTAAAATATTGGGGACAAACCGAAATGTTCTTTTCCACAAAAAACATTTGCTAAGTAACTGTAACAAAAGAAAATGTTATATTTGTGGGGGAATAGGGCATGATGGAAAACAGTTGTGAGTTGAAATGTTATAAATGTCACAAAATTGGACATTTATGGTGGGACTGCAGGAATGAAAATAACAGTAAGGAAAAAGAAGAAAATGATCAAAGCAGAAAATTTAGAAATAGCAGAAATAGAAGAAAAGTTAGATGAGAAAAAATAATTGAGGATATATAAGAAGGTTCTGAAATAAGTGATGAAGGAAACGTAAAGTGGGAGGTAGTGAAAGGAAAAACAATTGATGGTAAAAGGATAAAAGAAATAAAAATTAAATGGATATGTACAAAAGAAAAAAAGAAAGGAAATGGATGAAAAGGAATATAGACAGCTGAAGATTAGGGCTTGGTTTGACTCACAGACACAAGGTACAGTATTTGATTCCCACCTTTAGGAGGCCATTCTAAGGCTAACCAATTTCCCTAATAAGAAAGCTAGCCTAGTAATTAGCTATGAATTTATGAATCCATGAATCTAAGGAAAAAGAAAAAATAAAATTTTAGACTGCTTTCTGTAAATGCAAATAGTATTAAGATTATAGTTAGAAGAATATGAATTTTGGAGTGGTGTAATAGATATAATGTAGATGTAATTATATTAGAAGACACAAGATTTTTAAGAAATGAAGAAAGATTACAAAAAGAAAAACTGTGGGGAAGAAAGATAATCTGGAATTTGGGAGATGAGAGATGTTCTGGAATAGTCATATCCCATAGAAATACAGTGAAGATATTAGGTGTAACTTTAGCAAAAATGGGAATAATAACCATTGTATATTGAAAATGAAAGAACAAGTATATAGAATTATATTATAGCATTATATACTTATACTAACTGTAGAGAAAAGGAAAGCTTATTTCATCAGATTTTATACTCTGTAGTGATAAATATGAATATCATAACAGGAAACTTTGTGATTTAAGAGCAAGTGTAAAAAGAAAGGAAATGATATAAGAAAAATGGTAGAAGTTAGAAAACATAGTAAAATGTTGAGACAAAAATTCATGGACTTGTAAAAAGGGGTATGTATAGAACTGAAATAGTATCTGAAGGTTTAGTTATAGGAGAAGGGGAGTAGTTGAAACAGGATTTCTGATCATCTTGCAGTATGGCTAGAGATAAAAGAAAGCAAGGGATAAGTAAAAATAAGCAAAGGAAAGCAAGGATAAATGAAAAAGCATGGGATACATTTTATTTATTTATTTCAGTTTGTTGACCAGGGAAGTCGACTGGGCCAAGAAGAGCCCATTTTCAGGGGAGACCCGGGGAGAAATGCTCCAATAACAATGACAATAACAATAACAGTAGCAAATATTTAACAGTAGTAATAAACATGCATATGAAGCAGAACATGTAAGACATGACGATAGTATAATTAACAAAGTATGAAGAAATACACAAGCATGCGTATATAGAGCATCTGTAGCAATAGCAGATATATATTCAGTACACGGATATACATTCTGTAAGCAGAGTAAAACTTGGTTAGAATTTACAGACGCAGGATTTGTGCATCAATGAAATGATGGGACTTCAGAATTAAATATTAGAACTGCCTTTCAGGCATAGGATGGTGTCCATGCTGAGGCTAAGTTAATTACATAAGAAGAGAATGCTTCTGGTACAGGTTGGTAGTAGAAGACTGTAAGCAAGTAGCTTTGTAAGGAAATACAAGCACACAGGGAATTCCATAGGTGAATCATTTCTAGACAAGAGTAAGAGTATTTACATAGATGTAAAATATCAGATAATAACATGAGGCTAGAAATGCAGTTTAGCAGTGATTGTAGTGTTATGTAAGTTAGGAGAAAGGTAGGATGGTGGTAATAAGCAGATTTCAGGAGTAGAAAGAGGGTGTCAGTAGGGAGAGGCTAATGGGTTCAAGTAGGGAAAGAGCTGGGGCAAGTCCATTTAGAGGACAAGTAGGCGTGTAGGAGGGATTTTAAGTTGGAGAGGTTTTGAGTAGTTCGAAGAGGGGGGGGGGGGAACTGAGTTCCATAGTTTGGCTAGGGAATATGAAAGCAGAAATTGGCCAGGGGGCTGGGAAGCTTTGTGGACTTGTAGGAGGTTTTGGTTTTCAGATCGTAGTGAGCGGTTTGGAATATAGGGGATTAAGGTGGTGGAGAGAGCAGGACAGCTGGATGGCCTGAAGATAAGTTTGTGGGCTGTGGTGTGTTTTAGGAAGTTTAGGTAGTTAGGTAGATGTTCATCGTGCATACAGCTGCAGTCATAACAGATGGGTTTTCCTGCCGTCAGGCGGGTCCTCGGTCGGCCGAATTCCGAAGTCTAAGTCCGGCGTCGGATGTCGTCGCTTCTTCCCTGACGTCAGTGCGACGGGGTATAAAAGAACCAGCCGACGCCATTTTCTTCAGTCTTTCTTGCCACGCGGAAGCAGTTCGCAAGTGCCGGTCGGCCAGCTCCTGAGATTACGAATATTTTTCAACCGAAGTCTTCTTGAAAGCTAAGTACCCCATTGGGGAAACTTTTCTTGCCTCAGGCCGATGTCAGACAAAGTTAATAATTGCATTTCATGTGGGAAGCAAATACTGCATAAGAATTTCCATTCCCTCTGCATTCCTTGCTTAGGCCCAGACCACGACGTCTCGGCCTGTCGTTTTTGTGCTACATTCAACAGACGCACTATTAAGCGGAGTTCGCCCAACACTATTTTGGCAAAAAGTTTAATTACATTATGTCGTCGGATACTCTGACTCCAGTTTTGAGTAAAAGACGCAAAGATAAGGCCCGACATATGAGGTCCGTGACTTCTACCGACACCACGCTAAAGCCGACTACAGGTACTCCGGTTCTCAGCGAGGCACCTACGCAGCCCCGGACTACCGATGACACTTCATTAGCGGTGTCTTCTGTGCCCGAGGTCGCAGGCTCTTCGGCCCACACCCCGACTACAGATACCGAAGCCACTCTTGGCGGGGAAACTCAGAGTTTAGACAGACCTGCCACCTCTCAAGGTGTCTTCAGGCCTTCTTCTTCTTTTTCCATTAAGGCTTTTACTAAATCTAAAGCAGCCATGCATACTAAAAGACAAGCTCCACAGGGCCCCTCTCAAGGCCCCATGCCTAAAAAGCAGATGCTCAAAATGGCTGAGGATTTGATTACTCTTATCAGGGGTTCTCAACCCCACTTGGACAAAAGGCCCAGAGTGGAGGAAGAATACCCTTCTTCGGACCAGGCCTCCATTACTTCAGAACATTCTGAAGACCAGGAACATTCATACTCCCCTTTTGAAGATTCTGATGCAGAGGAGTCCATTCCCTCTGTCTCCCCCCTGAGGACTACTCTTTTGGGGAAACCTTGCATACTTTGAGGGAACACTTCCACTGGGAAGGCCAAGATTACTCAGACTCAAAGAAAAGGCTCAGGGATTTCCTCTTGCTCCCTCAGCACAGGCCTCTGGCTATCCCTCCTGTCTTAGACATACTAGATGATGTGTATTCAGAGGCCAGCCTTAACCCAGATTCTTTACCTCCAGCTCCAGTCAAGCCTGACAGGTATTACCGGGTTCCTGATTCACACCAATTCCTATACAAAAGCCATGCGGCTGACCCAGAAACTATTTCACAGGGTCCCAAGGGAATTAAGGCCTCCACTGCCAAAAATCCATTACCTTCAGAGAGAGATTCCAGAGCTTTAGAAAGGTGGGGAAAAAGGTATACACCTCGGCCACTTTAACCATGAGGGCATTAAACTGTCAGTTCCATATGTTAAAGTATCAACAGTGTTTGTTATCTCAGTTGAAAAGCAAAATGTCACAACCTGAACAACCAGACTTGAAGGAGTTGCAGGATTTGTTGCATAGTGCAGAGCAAGTGGGTAAACATACCTTGCAATGTGGTTTTGATGCTTTAGAGGCCTCATGTAGAGCTGCTGTTACAGGATCAGTCATATGTAGACATGCTTGGCTCAAAGAGCAAACCTTACCAGATCATGTCAAAGCTAAATTACTAGATGCACCTCTTCAAAAAGATGTATTGTTTGGTGTTAAAGCTGAGGAGGTATTAAAGAAAATGGAGGAAAAGGCAAAATCATTGCAAACAGTGAAAGATTTCCTACAGGTACAACCTCCACGTTTCAGTTGAAATTGGCCTTCAAAAAAATTGGTCCTTTCCAGCCATGGACAGACCTCAAAGAGGTAGATACAGGCACCCGAGGGGTAGAGGGCAATCTCAAGGATCATTTAGAGGCAGACAATGGCAATTTCAAGGATCATTTAGAGGCAGACAATGGCAAGCACTTACACCAAGAGGTGGTGAGGATAGTTCACAGCCATTCAGAAAGCAGAACCAATAACTTTCCCCTTTGCATGCCAAGCAAGGCTCAAATGGCAGCACCTTTAGGCAGAAAACTGGCATTATTTTCGAAAAATTGGCATATTGTCACAAAAGACAAATGGATCCTGGACATTATAGACAAAGGCTACAGATTCCACTTTCACACCCTTCCAAAAATGAGAGGCATGCCAAACCTGCCACACAATCAAAGGGCAGAGGCACAAAAACAAATTTCAGATCTCATGGACATGAAAGCTATTCAAGAGGTACCTGCACAAGAACAGGGTCAAGGTTTTTATTCCAGACTATTCCTGGTACCAAGGAAGGGCAAAGATTGGAGACCTATTTTGGACTTATCCATCCTAAACACATATTTACTCGTACCAAAATTCAAGATGCTCACATTACAGCAGCTTCTTCCCATGCTGGGCAAAGAGTCTTGGCTGGTAACATTGGACCTCAAGGAGGCATACCTGCATGTCCCAATCAGACAAGATTGCAGAAGATACCTCAGATTTCTTACAGGTTCAACCCATTATCAATTCTCTGCATTGCCCTTTGGCTTATCTACTGTGCCCAGAGTGTTCACGAAATGCCTGGCATCAGTAATTGCCTTCTGCAGACTTCAAGGGATACAAATATACCCATATTTGGACGACTGCCTGATCCAAGCGGACAGCAAACACATACTTCTGAAACACCTGGCGTTTGTAATAATGTTGTTGAATTCTCTGGGATACACAGTCAACAAAAAGAAATCAAGACTAATACCCTCTCAAACAATAATTTTCCTGGGTGCCAGCTTGAATACAAACACCCAGATGGCCTACCTCACGCTAGAGAAACAAGGGCAGCTAACTCAATACTTCAGAAAACTGGCAACCTTCACCAGGCTGACTGCAAGGAAAATCCTGCAGGCTCTGGGATTCATGGCATCTTGCATTCTGCTAATCCCATGTGCAAAGCTGCATATGAGGAAACTTCACTGGTACCTAAAAAACTTATGGTCTCAACACAGCCACAGTTTGGAAACAATTTTACCACTGATTCCATGCCTTCAAAAGGAATTTCTGTGGTGGGCTCAAGCATGCCAAAGAAACATAGGTCTCCCATTCTGCAAGCCTCAAGCAAATCAAGTCATCACAACAGACGCCTCGGACTACGCCTTGGGGGCGCACATGACAGATCGGTGCATTCAGGGCAAATGGTCCCAAAAAGAAAAGCACCTACACATCAATCAAAAGGAAATGCTAGCAGTAATAAATGCTATTATGGCTTTCAAAGACCTACTGCATCCAGGCCAGCTATTGATTAGGACAGACAACACCACAGTGATGTGGTACATAAACAAACAGTGGGAAACCCATTCATATCCCCTATGCAGGCTAGCCATGTCTCTTTGGAACATGGCTCTGGAATTACAAATCCAACTTCAAGCACAGTTCCTGCCAGGCAAGGAAAACACGCTGGCAGACAACCTAAGCAGAAATATGACAGATCCACACGAATGGAAGTTGCATCCTCAAGTTTTTACAAAGATAATTCAAGCATGGGGAAGGCCAGACATAGATCTCTTTGCCACCCACAGAAATTACCAATTGACAAAATTCTGCTCAAGGACCTTTCATCCACAGGCCTGGAAAGTGGACGCACTCTCTTTCAGTTGGACAACAATGACAGTTTATGCCTTTCCACCTCTTCCTGTGCTGCCCAAAGTTCTATTAAAAGCCAGAGCAGACAGACCAAAGATGATTCTCATTGCTCCAGACTGGCCAAGACAACACTGGTACCCACTCCTGAGGAGCCTGACGCATTCCCCACCATGGATCCTGCCTCTAATGCCTCTTCTACTGACTCAGCACAATTTCAAAACTCTTCACACTCAGCTGAAAACACTCAAGCTGGCCGCATGGAGGATTCCTTAAATTCACAACAGACCCTACTCTCCAAGGAGGTGCAGGATGTCATTTTGGAGGCCAGAAGGCCTTCTGCTAGAAAAGCCTACTCCGCAAAATGGAAACTGTTTTGTGCCTGGAATCAGAAAAAGGGTCAGAATCCTGGAATTCCGAATTTACCTCAAATATTACAGTACCTAGCTGAGATGCTAAGCAGTGGGCTTTCATTCTCCTCCATCAAAATCCATGCCTCAGCCATTTCTGCAGAATACAACACTGATCCTCCTTTATTCTCTCACCCCCTCTTAAGACAGTTCCTCAGAAGGGCTAAGAATATAAAACCCCCAAGGAAGCGACCAGTACCTGCTTGGGACCTCAATTTAATTCTAGGAAAAACTGACCCTGCCTCCTTTTGAGGCAGCTGCTTCAACAGAACTGCAATATTTGTCATGGAAAACAGCCTTCCTTCTGGCTATCACCTCAGCACGCATGGTTTTGGAACTACAAGCCCTCATGGCTGTGCAGCCTTTCATCATTTTCCATCAGGACAGAGTTTCCTTACAAACCAACCCTTCCTTTATGCCAAAGGTAGTATCCAGGGTAGCCTTGAATCAGGCTATCCACTTACCTACCTTTTACCCTAATCCACAAAACAAAGGGGAGAGACTACTACATTCCTTGGACATTCACAGACAGCTCCGTTATTATTTGGACAGAACAAAGCCTTTCAGAAAATCAGAGCAACTCTTTGTGTCCTATGCTACAGGTGCTCAAGGGAAGCCTATTTCCAAACAGACAATCTCAAAATGGATAGCCCACTGCATACGCTTTTGTTACTCTTTTCATGGTAAAACTGTACCTACAGGCATCAGATCTCACTCCACAAGGGCCACTGCTACCTCTGCAGATTTCCTCAGGGGGGTTCCTACCAAAGATATTTTGGAAGCAGCCACTTGGAGTTCTGTACATACTTTCTACAAGCACTATCACCTACCATTATACTCCAAATCTAGAGCGGGCTTTGCCACTGCAGTCTTGCAGGGCATCCTGGCTCTTCCTAGTTCCACTTAGTGCCTACCACCCCTTTTTTAGCTTTGGGATTCTACCCATCTGTTATGACTGCAGCTGTATGCACGATGAACATAGTACAGTTTTGTACCTACTATAAATGTAGATGTTCGAGTGCTAATACAGCTGCAGTCCAGGTTTCCCTCCCTCCTTCCCCTGTTGGGACAGGCCTAATGGCTTACACCTCCTCATACAACCTGATTGGGGTATTCTTTTATGGTGTATTTGCTTGCAACTACTGTTTTTTGATTATATTACATTGCATTATTACATAGATTTATGTTTTGCCTTCCTTCTGGGGGCACCTGACATCTGGGGCAAGAAAAACTGAAGAAAATGGCGTCGGCTGGTTCTTTTATACACCTGTTGGACTGACGTCAGGGAAGAAGCGACGACATCCGACGCCGGACCTAGACTTTGGAATTCGGCCGACCGAGGACCCGCCTGACGGCTGAAAAACCCATCTGTTATGACTGCAGCTGTATTAGCACTCGAACATCTACATTTATGGTAGGTACAAAACTGTACTTTCTAGCCATTGTAGGGATTGGAGGGAGAGGCAGTGATGGGAAGAAGTTTTGGAGTATGTGGCAAATTTGCTTATTTTATTGTAGCAGGATTCTAGTTTGGACTGTAATCCAAGTTGAAGGTTGGTGAGCAGGGGAACACCGTATAAGAGAGAGGGGAGAAGGTAGGAGGAGGCTAAGGCCTTTCTGGTGGAGGGGGTGAGAAAGCGATTGTGTTGCTACAGGAGACCTAGTTTTTTTTTTTTTTTTTTTTTTTTTTTTTTTTTTTTTATGGCTGTTTGAGTATGGATGTCGAATTTTGTGTGCTCATCAGTGATGACACCAAGTAGCTTTGTATGTGATACAATTTCAATGAGGATGTTATCCTGACTTAGTATAGTGAAGGAGGCATTGTCAATGGTGGTGGCTCTGGAGGCGGTGAAGATCATTAGTTTAGTTTTGGTTGCATTTAGGGCAAGGTGGTGATTACTCATCCAGGTTTCTGTTTTAGTAAATGCTGACTGTGTTTTTAACAGTAGGTTAGATGGGGAGTCAGCAGTGCAGATAATTGTAGAATCATCTGCATACTGAATTAGAGAGGTGTTTGGGATGGAGTGGTGGTAGTTGTTGATGAATATGTTAAAGAGCAGGGGGCCCTAGAACAGATCCTTGGGGGACGCCAGTGGGGGTGGGCAGGGAAGCAGAGATAGAAGATTTCCATTTTACAGCTTGCTGTCTTGTGGAGAGGTAGCTGGAGAACCAGGCTAAGGTAGAGGGAGATAGGTTGAGAGAGGAAAGTTGAGATAGGAGTATGGGATTGGAGACTGTGTCAAAAGCTTTGGATAGGTCAAGGAATAGGGTAGATACTAATTTGCCAGAGTCTCGAGCATGGTTGATGCATTTGTGGAAGGACAGAAGGGCAATGATTGTGCTGTACCCAGGATGGGAAACCATGTTGTGTGGGGGTAAGGAGGTTATTGTGTTTTACATATGACATCAATTGAGTTTGTATACATTTTTCCAGGAGGATTTTTGATAGTGGAGAGAGAATAGTGTTGGGCCTAAAATTGGTGGTATCATAGTTTTTACCTCCTTTGTGGAGTGGAATGATGAATGCATGTTTCCAAATAGAAGGGGCATGGGATTCTTGGATACACCTGTTTATTAGAATGGAGACTGGCAGGGTTATGCTGTTGGCAAATAGTTTGAGGTAGAGTGGGAGTAGATTGGGCAGTACAGCATGGTTTTAGCTGGAGGAGTAGATTTTTATTGTGCTTGTGGGGATGGGGTTGAGGTTGAAGATGGGTGATTGTGTTTTGGCAGAAGGGCAGGGGGCTGTGGGAAATTAGGAGGGGGATGTGGGAAGGAGGTGGTTAATTTGCCTATGCAGTCCACGAAGAAGGTATTAAAAGAAGTGGCTGTTTCTAGGTTAGTGAGGTTGGGGTTAGGGCAAGGGTTATCTTTATCAGGGTGGAGGAGAGAGGAGATGGTATTCCAGAACTTTTTTGGGTTGGTGGAGTGCTCATATTGGAGCTTGGTGTAGTATGATTTGCGATCTCTAGTTCTTAGTTTTTTTATGGTATTCGGACTTGTTTGAATTCTAACAAGGTATTGGGCAGTTTATTGTTACAGTATTGTTTCCATTTTTATGGAGTGGAGAAGGGTGACAGTCAGCGAAGGCTGGTAGGTGGTCACTGATAGGGTCGGGGAGGATACCTGAATTTGAGATATGGTTAGGGTGGGATACTAATATCCAGTGAAGGATGGCTCCCGAGTCTCCATTTTTATGTTGTATATAGTATGATTTGTGATCTCTAGTTATTAGTTTTTTTACTGTATTTCGGAGTTGTTTGAATTATAACAGGGTATTGGGCAGTTTATTATTACAGTATTGTTTCCATTTTTTGTCTCTTAGGAGCATGGTTTGTTTGGTTTCTTTTGATAGTCAGGGACAGATGTTGGAATTAACCCCTTTGGTTCTGAGCTGGGCAAGGCTGTTTAGTAGATTTAGAAAAGTTTCATTAAAGTGGCTGATAGCATTGTTGAGGGGTAGGGTTTTTAGGGCGGACCAGTCAATTTGGTTTAGACAGTCAGTGAATATTTGTGGGTTGAGTTTAGATAGGTTACGAGTTTGAATGTAGTGATGCTGCTTATGGAGTGGAGAAGGGTGATGGTCAGCGAAGGCTGGTAGGTGGTCACTGATAGGGTTGGGAAGGATACCTGAAGTTGAGATGTGGTTAGGGTGGGATACTAACATCCAGTGAAGGATGGTTCTCGGGTCTCCATTTTTATTAGGCCTGGTAGGAGAGTGAATGATCTGGCTGAAATTGAAGAGGTTGATTGCTTGAGAAGGGGGTTGAGAGTTGATAGTGGCCCAGTTAATATTTAAGTTGCCAAGGATAAAGGTTTCGTTTTTGATATTAGATGAGAACCAGGAGAGGATGTCTTCTAGTACTCGAATGTTGCTGTTGCTTGGAGGAATATATATGGCTGCTATGCATATGGATTTATGACTGTTGATTTTTAGGTGGACTATTTTTAATTCTTACATGAAAAATTTTGGAATGGGGTGGGTAAAAGGTGTCACTGTGTAGGAGGAGGAGTAGATGATGGCTGTGCCACCTCCTTTCTTACTGGGTCTATCATTATGGATCTTTTGGTAGCCGGGAGGCAATATTTCATTATCTTTTATGTTAAGCTTAAGCCAAGTTTCAGAGATGGCAACAGTATCAGGGTGATTATGTGACAGCCAGGCATGGAGGGTCGGGATTTTGTTACATAGGCTTTGTGCATTAATTGTGATGAAGCAAATGGAATTTGGGGTGCTAATATTTGGGGAGTTGTTGGGGCCGGGGTTGGGATGGATATCACCAGACAGAGAGAGGGAGATTAGGAATAGTAGGTGATCTGCAGTAGAATGGGGTTTAAGGTAGGGGTCGAGGGTGGGTTTATTAGGGTGTGAGTGGTGGGGAAGGTTGGGTGATGGTAAAGATTTGAAGGAGTTTGGGCCTATAGAGTAGGGTGGTGTAGGAGGGATAGAGTTCTGGAGGTATAGAGGAGAAGGGGGGTAGGGTGGACTGTTGGATGATGGATGTATAGTGTGAAGGTAGGGTGTGTGAGGGGTATGGGAGTTGTGTAAGGTAGGAGAGGGTAGTTAGTAATGCTAGTAGTACTGAGCAGTGTAGGTGTGGAATGGAGTGGGTCATATTGTAGTTGCTTGTGTGTGTAAGGTGATGTGGTATGATTGGTGGGAGGGGCATGTGATTGGATAGTGGGAGTTGTGGGAGGAGTTAAGGATAGATAAATGTACAGGTAGTGGGGATGAGTGAGAATTGGGGGCAGGGTAGGGGAGCAGAGTGAGCCCGCACTAGAAGCGAGTGGAAAAAGTATTAGTGAGTGCAGGTAAGGACAGAACACAGTTGTTTGAGTTACAGCAGATAGGATTGAAGTGTAGGGAGTGGACAGGCAGGAATGGGGTAGTGGCACAAAGTTTTAATTTATTCCACAAAATGAAAGAGTTGCCAGATCTAAGAAGGAGTACTGACAGGTGAGCTATGAGTAAAACCCCTTGAATGGGCTTAGTTGCTAAACAAGGAGGGGAGTAATGGATCTCTGCTGCCCTGTAGTGGGGAAATTGTAGTGATACAGCAGATTGGACAAGAGAGGGGGTAGCCCCTGTGAGTGTGCACGCTGTCGGAGGGCGCTAATGCAAGGCTATATACAGTGGGTTCCACAGTAAGTACATTTTGAATGGAGGCGCAGAAAAACCCCACAGGAGCTTACAAGCACTTAAGCAGGGACACTTTTCTCCTGGGGAAGAGCTGGTCCAACGTCACTCTGGGTCTTGATTGAGTTCCTGGGCAGGAGGGAGTACAGACTGTGCGGGAAGTACTTAGGCAGAGACACTTTTCTCCTGGGGAAGACCTGGTCCAACCGATATGTTCGGTGTCACTCTGGGTCTTGATAGGTTTCCTGGGCAGGAGGGAATATAGACCATGTGGGAAGCACTTAGGCAAGACACTCTTCTCCAGTGGAAGACCTGGTCCAACCGATATGTTCGGTGTCACTCTGGGTCTTGATTGGGTTCCTGCGCAGGCGGGAGTACAGACTGTGTGGGCGGTGTGCACACTTCACATTGAGACTACAGGCTATCCTGAGGAGTGTATGTTCTTTTAGAAGAAAAGAGATTAGTAATGCACTTATGGAAAGATCATATTGCTATGAGAACATTTTATAAAAATTGATCTGAATGGTGGATATTTAAGGAAAATGTTTTTTTACATTGGCAGTATAATGTGAGAAAAGTAGAGAGAGAAAAATATAAAAGCATGATGCATTGGAAGATTTAGAACATAATGATAGAAAGTACTTTGACAAAGAAACATAATTATATGAAAAAAATCAAGAACAAATGCAACAGTTGTTATGTAAGCAAAGATATTTTTAAAAGGAAAAAAAGAAGTGTCAAGTTACTTCAGATTAGTAAAGGAAAATACCATAAAGAGAGAAATAAGAAATGTGAAAGGAGAAATAGAACTTGGGAGAAGATTATGAATAGTGTAGTACAGTATGTACAAAAAATGTTTAAAGAAAAAAGAAGGTAGTGCAAAAAACATGGAAAGTAAAGTTAATATAAAAAGAGAATAGAGTTAGGAAAGGAGATTTCTTTAAATGAGCTAGATAAAATATTAGGACAAGTAAATATGGATTAGGCTGCAGGCCCAGATGGAATAGGGTACGAAATTTATAAAAATTTAAAGGATTGTCAAAAATATATTTTAAAGATTTTGAATGAATGGTTAAATGAAGGTTTTATGTATAAAGAATTGTATGGTGGAATAATTAAATTCATATGGAAGAAGGAAGATAGAGAATTAAAAAATGGAGACCAGTAGTATTGTAAAATAATGATTCTAAGATCTTTATGAAAATAATACAAAAGAGATTTGAAACTAAAATGGAAAATGTGGAAGATGGCATATATAGTATAAAGGGGAAGGGTTGTCGAGAATTACCAGTGATGCAGAAATTGTGGATGATACTTTGAACAGAAAAAAGTGAAAATCATGATAAGAAGCCCTAGTACGGCATTTGACACAATTGGACATGAAGTGTTTTGGGTAATAATGAAAGAAAATGATATAAGTGGGAAAGTTAGGAAATTGTGTATGTCAGACTATAGTAATGATAAAGGAAAAATATTTGTAAATGGCTGGCTAAACCAAGAGGTACATGTGAAGTGTGGTGTAAGACAGGGATGTCCAATGAGTTGTACACTCTTTGCATTTGTTTAGGCATGTGATAGTATGTAAAATAAATTACAAAATGAAGGAGATGTGGTATATAGCACCTCTGAAGTGTTATGAATTCCAGTTCTGTTTACATATGCAGATGACATTATAATTGCAAAAAAAATTTGGATAAATGAAGTAATAATTTGCACAAATGTGTATTTAGTGATGATAGGGATGGCTTTAAATAATAACAAAAGTAAAGGTGTAGATGATGTAATGATCAGGGTTATATATTTTACAGTGAATGATATTTCTGTGTTAGGTGTAAAATTTGGGAATAAAGATGTAAGTAGAATTATATGGGAAAAACAGTAGAAGAAATAAAGTAAACGTCTTTTCTGGAGAATCATTCAAAAAATGCTTATTTGATAAATTCAGACTGATAGGAAAATAGCATACTTAGCAAGTGCATTTATAATACAAACAGTATTTGAAAATAATGATTGCAGATATTTTTCATTGATGTGAGATTCTAGATTAAACCCAGTAAAAAGATAAGTTTTATATGTAAACAAAGGAGGAGGTTGTTTAAGGTTCATTAACCCAGTGGTATACGCTGATTCATTAAATATGCACAAAGTAAAGGATAAATCAAAAAGATGAGACATTAGTAGTAAAATTGAATAAATATAAGTAAGATAAATTTTGGGGAATGGTAAAAAAGAGTAAAAACAGAAAAAGAGTGTATAAATGAAGAAATAAAATGTTACCAAGAAAATATGTTTTGTGGAAAATAAAAACTGATATAGAAAAAGATAGAATAAGAATGTAGTAAGTATAAGAATGTAATGATAAAACATTACTGTGTAAAACCACGAGAAGCTCTAACAGATGAAAAAATTAAGCTATAAAAATAAGAAGCAAATGGTGTAACCAGAAGGTAGAATGTCAAGATTTTTTTGTAGACTGGTAATAGCTAAATTGCCAGTAAAAGGAAGTATGCCATATAAAAGAAAATCAACAAGAAGAAGCAGCTACGGAATAATGTGTTTTTGAAATGTAAAAGAGTAAAAATGTTATGGGGGAAACTATGTAAAGAAGATTTTTTAAAAGATATAAAAGAAGTGGCTAAAATAAATATGAATATGGTTAAATATGGATTTATAGGAATAGAAGTAAAGAATATATTAAAAGAATAGATAAAACATTATTTTATGTTATATGAGATTATGTGGAATCAAAGAATAAATGAAATTATGTTTAATAGTAAATGGATTTTAGCAACAATGTAAAGTAAAATTAGATAGTGGTTATGGAAAAAGGAGTGGGGTTGTAATAGGGATGAAAATTTAGCATGATTGTAAATGAAATTATGAATGTGTAAACAGATTTGTATATTTATATGTTTGTACATATGGAAATATGGAAAATATGTAAATATTTTGTAAATAAAATGTATTTTGTATATAAATAAAGGACCCCTACCTTTTCCCATAGGTGCAGTGTGAACCTTTATATTCACCTGAACTACCACCCACTTAGGCAGATGGGATCTCAGTTTGAAGGCTTATCCAAATGGCAAAACACTCAGAAGTGCAGCACCCCCTTACACTGTACTGCAGTAGGTGTGGGTATGTAACCCATAGCCTTCTTGTGCTATGTGTTGCGCCACTGATACTGCTACCTAACTAAACATAGTTTACTGTCAGTCTGTCTGCTCCACTTTAGTCATAGACAGAGCACCATGATTGCCTCATGGGTGTTCATAAATACTATTCTTCCCACTTTAGACAATATTCTTTCAATAGGAGCCTTAATTCTAGATCTTACCAAAGTTTCTGACTTAGTCGTAGATTTAGAGTCATTAACTAAGTTGGGTTTGGACTCCGCTGTCATTAGTTGACTCACTAGCTGTTCATCAAATGGATCTTTTGATATCAGACTAGATTCCAATATATGCTTCCCTTCTAAAATCCTATTTGTAGTTCTCCAAGGCTATGTTTCTGGTTTTGTCAGTTTTCAGTCTTGAACTTAATGCCATGGGTTCTTGTCTTACTGAATCCTATCCTTACAATAGAAAAAAACTGATACACTATTAACTGTATGCTTTGTAATTATTATCCTAAGGTGTTCCATTATGCCCAATGACTCTAACCAGAGAAGAATAATTTTCCGTGTTTAAATTTCTTAGCATTCACAAACCATTTTAAATCAGTGACTGTTAAAAGGTACACTATTGTAGGTAGTCTCCTTCAGTATGTATTACTAGCTTTGTAACTAAGAATCTTGAGTAGTTATAAAACTAAAAGGAATTCATTTGCGCTTCAGTGGCCCATAGAAATAATTGTATAAATTAACCCAAGCTTCTGTTGGACATTCAGACATTTGCACTGGCTTAACATTGCTGAGATGAGCAGAGAATGATGTGTTTTAACACCCACATCACCGCCATCAGTATTTAAGTGTAACTGAACCAATCATGTGGTGGGTTTGAATCCTCCCACTGATAGCTGTTAATATACAAAGGGCCCTAAGAATGTATGGTAAATGTGCAGTGCTGCCGTTACAGCCAAACCCTGCCATACTAGCATGAGGCTGTACAGCTATGGGTTAGAGTGAATAATCACTGACTTCCTTCTTGAATTTTACCCATCTCAGCCTGAGTTCAGTGCCTTCTAATGCAGTCTTACAAAAAGTAATGGAAAAACAGAATTATTTTGAATAGATGCACCACACACATACTGTACTTTTCAAACTGTGAACAGGTGAATGTGAACTTTTCAACACCACAGTACACAACCTTCTCCCAAACTTGGATAATGCTGACACATATTAGCTAAAATGAATGGTTAGGAAGCAGAATATTTACCCCAGGACTGCCCCCTGTAGGAGATGGCTCCTAAATGCTTTATGTTATGCATGGATGTATGATACTAGTTATTCTGACTCTGTGTAGTATATAATTATTGACCATTGGATGGGTAAGGCCAATATAACACCAAATGGGATAGGTTAATTCAAGCACCAAAAGGGAAATTGGCTAGGGTTAAAATGGCCCAAAAGGGGCAGATATCCTAGCACTTGCCTATGAGCCTATGAACAGAACAAGAACCCACCTTAAGGGTTACTCTTAAAGAAAGCCAGCCTTTAAATATTTAGAAGGTAATAAATTATCTCTGAGCAGTCACCCCCAAAAGGTGGCTACTGCATTGTTGAAAGTTCATCTTTAAAATGTATGAATCCTTAAGCTAATAAATAGTCATTCAGAAGCATTTTAAAGTTGAAAAATAAAACTCTTACTTGAAATAAATAATTTAAGACATTTCCTTTAGAAGTAAATATAGAAACAATACATAAGAAATGGAAAATGCCCAGAAAAAATCTAACATCTGAACTAAGTTTCTTCTGGCTGAAAAATATACTATGCCTTTACTGTCTTTGTCTTGTAAGACTAAAACAAAATGTTCATAGTCCTTTTAGGAAATAAAATCCACCTTGAGGTCTGTCTCAAGGCTATGTTCCATCAAACAAAGTGTAGTGATTCCTTTGTAGCTGACAGGCTTGAATTAAGTCTGCTTCAGGCAAGATTACCTATAGCTGTTGTTTTTCAGAGTTTGGCACATGCTTTCTTTCTTTTCTTTTGCTTCATACTTTGCAGTTGGCCCACTGCCACAGGCATAATAAATTAATCTTAACTCATTACAGCCAAGTGCATCTCCAGGCGTTTCTCCAGTAAACTCCTATTGTGCCACTAGGCTTTAGATATTGCTTGTTCATTGCTTTCATTAATAAATCCAAAAGCATACTATATACAAGGTGGTAGAATATTTTATCTCGAAGTATACATGATGACAGACACACTTGTATTGATATTTGATGTCTGCCAATGAGTATTTGTTAGACGTGTAAGGTGATAACTTCAGTTTTTAATGGCTCAAGCCCCACCCACTGGGAGTTAAAGGTACACACTCAAAAGAACTGTACTGGGGGGAATGAGTTAAGGGGTCTTCTTCCATCTTTGGCTCTTGAGGCTCAGATCCCTTCATTGGCTTCAGCTTCTTCTTCTTCTGCTAAAGAAGCCAAAAAGAGACCTCTCCCTGCCTCCCCGAGAGATCCTCTGGAACAGAAGGCCAAGAAGAAAAATTCAGATCTGACCCTTGGATCTGAAGAAAGTGCCTACCCCGTCAGATCCACCAGTATCTTCGGATCCAGGGAAAATCATAACATTGTCACGTCCCTTCGTTGTTGGCTCCAGTGTCAGATCCATTGGCTCTGGATCCTAGAGCTCGGAGCAAGTCTCATGCCCATTCAGTTAAGTCCAAGCACTTCCAACCTCCATCATTGGCTTCTTCCAGATCCTCTAGAAGTTGGTCCGAGGCAGACATGGACAGGATGATGAGGAGATTCCTCAAGGCCCAGATCCAGATGGAGGTAGTGTCGGCTCTATCCCCTATCGGATCCATGAGCTAGCTGGGCCATACCATCAGGACTCCTTCTATCTGACCCTCTGCTTTGGAGTTACAGGTTATGAGACTCACGTGTGTGTCAGGTTTAGTGTAGGGGGAAGCTTCCTTCCTTGACGCTGATGATGCCCTTGATCAGCCCTCTTCCTATTCCCTCAGAGCAGAGCGGATCTCAGAGCCGAGGTATGTGTCCAGGTCCAGGGGAGTGTGATCGGTTCCATCTTTTTCAGAGCCATCTGTTTCCTTAGGTGCCTTGGCCCTTGACAGTTCGGGTCTGATTCCTTCTAGATGCTACAGATCTGGTGCGAATCCTAGCCACTTTTCCCCTTCATGGCTTCAGCTTCGATGGAGATGGAGAGGGTCTCTGCCAGTCTATCGGCTTTTCAAGTAGTGGAGAGGGTTTTCTCCTGAGTTAGAGAACTGTCATCACATGTCCCACAATCTACCGTTGTACCCCCTTTGGGTCTGGGCCATGAGCAGATTTGTTCTTTCCTGAGTCAACCCGTTCCAAGTGGCCTCCAGGACCTCCCTGCCCAGGAGGCATCCCAGTCTTCCGATACATCCCCAGAGTACCCCGTTGAGGAAGTCCCCTGGAAGAAGATATGCAAAAGGAGGCACATTGACTCCCCGATGGAGTCATTAACCGAGAATGCTGACTTTGATGAGGAGGAAGGATCCCCCAGGTCCCCATCTGAGGACATGTCCTTCGGAAACATTCTGGAAATCTTGAAGCAGAAAAGTGGGTGGTCTGCCCAACCTCCTCCTTCCGAAGAGTCAGTGCTCTTGGAGGTGTTCTGGGTGGGCCCGTCTGCACCTTGGGTGACCCCCCCCCCGGCGGACAACCTCATTGACTTAGTTTCCCACCAGGCGTGGAAGGAACCAAACACCATTGAGCCCATTCCCAAGTACCCCGATAGGTGCCTGGTTCCACCAGCAGACAGAAAACATTGGAGTAAGGGTTCCTATGTTGATGCCATCTCTGGAGGCAGTCGGGTCATCTTGCTTTGCACTCAGAAGCCTGGACACACTTGACTCAAAATCCATGGGTGCTAAGAATAATATCCAGAGGCTACTACACTCCCATTTTCCTTGACCCTGCAAACACCAACAAAAGACTCCCCAGTGTGCCACCCAGTCAGAGGGAGCAAGCAGCACAGGAGATTCTAAAACTTCTGCAAAAAAAAGTCATCCAGGAGGTCCCAACTGAACAAAGAGGATTTGGAATCTACATCTGCTTCATTTTGGTGCTTGAAAAGACAGGGGACCTGAGACCCATTCTGCATCTAAGCAAGTTAAATTGTTAGGTAAAGAAGTCAAGGTTCTGATTGGTTATGGTCCAGTCCATTTTGCCACTGTTGTGCAATGATGATTGGATGTGTTCATTAGATCTCAAGGATGCGTACAATCGCATCAAAATGGAGAGGCACTCCAGGAGATACCTGCAGTTTTGGCTGGGAGCCAATGATTTTCAGTTCAGGACACTGCCCTTTGGACTCATCATAGCCCTCCAGCTGTTCTCCAAATGCATGGTGGTTGTAGCAGCTCACATGAGACTCAGACAATTCCAAGTGTTTCCATACTTAGACAATTGGCTCCTTACCACCCCCACAAGGCATCATCTTATCCAAGCCAGAGATTACTTAATCCAACTTTCACACTCCCTGGTTATCACTAGAAACCTAAACTAATCCAGTCTGACTCCTGTGCAGAACCTAGAATTCATAGGAATGCAGCTGAACACAAGGGATCAAATAGCTTCTCTTCCCTTGCACCACATAACAACACTGAGGAATCGTCCGGGAATTGTTATCCCACCAGTCTCCCCTGCATGGTTAGTCTTATAAGCCCTAGGATCCATGTTAGCAGCAATTCTGTTAGTCCCTTTAGGAAGGTTCTTCATGCAGATTCTTCAGTGGACATTGACAATGCAATGGTCCATTCTCTGTCAGCCGCTGCCCTTTTCCATCAGATTGACACCAATTTGCAAACATCACCTCAGCTGGTGGATTCAGTCGGACAACCTCCTTCTAGGCAGACCCTTTTTAACCCCCCTCCAGTAGCCACAGTGACCACAGACACCTCCCAGTTTGGGTGGGTAGCGGCATTGCAATGGGAAGATGGTCCAAGGCACATGGTTCCCCCTCGAGTCCAGGTTGCATATCAATGTCCTAGAGATGAGAGCAGTTCTCCTAACATTGCAAGCCTTTCAGGATGCTGTCCCCTTGGGGATTGTTGCAGTTCACACAGACAACATGTCTGTAGTTTGGTACATCAACAAGCAAGGAGGAACCTGTTTGTACCCCTTGTGCATGGAGGACATGAAGGTGTGGGAATGGGTGATCTTTTCGGACCACCTTCTGGTTGCAACACATTTTCCGGGGAAAGCCAATGACTTGGCGAACAGACTCAGCAGATCAATCCTGATTCCTCATGAGTGGTCCCTCAGTCAGTCAGTGGTGAACATGATCTTCAATCGCTGGAGTCAACCTTGCTGCGACCTTTTTGCCGCTCCCATCAACAACAAATGCAGCAAGTTCTTTGCTGTGATCCCCACTCTGGGGGAATCCCCAAGGGATGTTGTGCACGATTGGCCCCTGGGTCTCCTGTATGCTTATCCCCCTCTTCCACTTACTCCAAAGTTTCTTCAGAAGGCAAGCAGACTGAAGAGCTCAGTCATCCTCATTGCCCCCTTCTGGCCTCTGCAGGTATAGTTCCCCTTCCTCTGGTCTCATATGAAATATCCCCCATGGATACTGGAGCCCAGACAAGACCTCCCCTCTCATGTGTCAGGAATGTGGCACCTGAATCTTCATGCCCTCAGATTGACCGCTTGGTTTCTCCACTTCCAACACTAGCAAGACAGTCCATGCTTGCTTCTCATTTCCATAACATAATTCTAGCATCACAAAAGGCTTTTACTAAGAAAGTTTGCACCAGCAAGTGGAAACGGTTCGCTGTTTGGGCTACTAGTACAAATGTGTATCCTTTCTCAGCACTTGTCTCGGATGTTCTGCCTTTTCTTAGTACCCTGTTTAAGGAAGGAACTAGCGTCTCTACCATAAATTTCCAAATAGCTGCATTTTCTAATTTTCACATTGCTAGGCAATCTCATTCCCTGTCCATTTTAGATTATGCACATCTTTTATGCAAGGTATTTTCCTGTTGAGGCCTCCCATCAAGGATCCCTTTCCACCTTGGGACCTCACTGTCATGCTGCAGGGTTTGACTCGGGAGCCCTTCAGACCAACTGCCAATTGTGACATGTAGTTTTTGTCATGGAAGGCAATCTTCTTAGTCGCCATTACTTCAGCAAAGAGAATTCCGAATTACAGGCCTTATCTTCCAAACCTCTTTACATAATTTTTCATAAGGACAGGGTTTCCCTATGTACCAATTCTTCCTTTATGCCTAAAGTGGCCATGGAAAACAACATCAATCAGTCTATTCACTTACTGGTGTTCTTTCCAAATTTTTCTAATAAAGGGGAGTATGCTGTCCATCTTCTCAACATTCATAGACAGTTGCATTTCTGTCTGCTTAGAACTAGACAACACAGGAACTCTAACCAACAGTTTGTAGCTTTCCTCTACTAGCAAATTGGACCAAGCGGTTTCCAAAATCACTCTAGCAAAATGGATAACTGGTTGTAGCTCTTTCATTTACTCACAAAAGGGCCTAGAACTACCTCTGTCTCGTAGGGCACATTCCACAACGGCTATGGCTACTTTTTCCACCTTCTCATCTAGAATCTTCATTGATGATAGTTGTGCAGCAGCTACATGGTTTACCTTTGTGGCACACTATAAGTTAGATATTTCTAGGAGCAGGGCTTCCTTTGGCTTAATGGTGCTCCGCCGTATCCTTCCACGAGGGCCATCCGGGAATCACATATCTGGGGACTCTGACCCTGTGGTGAGGAGGAATGAAGACGACAACATCAGATTAAAAAATGTTGTCTTAGCATAACTTGGCATCTGTGTTGTCTGTCTTCATGCCTTCTCACTTTCCCACCCACCCATCTCCTTGCCTCATTCTTCTACAGGATTGTGGAATATGGTGGGACTCCTAGGTCCCATGTCTGAGCCTCATCTGCTGTTATCCTTTGCTGTCCAGGTTATGGATGCATGGAATCAGCAAACTCTATCTGAGGTGCTTGGGTGAGTGTAGTGCATTATAGGTAAGAGGGAGGAGCTAGAGAGTCAGGTCCAAGTCTGGAGAATGTGGCCGAGCTGGACCTGACACCCTGTTGTGAGGAGGAATGAAAATAGACAACACAGATGCCAAGTTATGGTAAGATATAACTTTCTAATTTTGAATATCTATTTCCTTGATAAAATCCATATCGTAACACTTGCTTGCTGTGCCTTGTGTAACAGTACATCAGTTAATCTCACATTTCTTGTTATGTGTAATGCTTTTGCAAAGTACTGAAATCTGACTACCAGCTTTTTCTAGTGACTATAAAAAATCTGTTCAAATACAGTTTAATCACAAGACTGTTTGGCTGCTTGCTTACTCTGACTTGGCGCACTATACCCTGTACAGGTATTTATTTGCACACTGTTTGCATAGTCATGGTCTGTTTTCGGTGTGAATGCACCATCTTTTTTGCACATCCAGTGCAATCGTAACTGTCCATTACAACCATCAGGCTAAAACTGGATCACAAACACCTATTCTGTTAGCATGAAAATGCTTTGCTATAATTGCGATTCTGATGTTTGCATATAGATTCACACACTGATGACACTGGTGCTGAGTCATTTGACATCCATTGTGTAACAGCAGTCGCAGCTCAGTATGTCTGCCATCCTTCTGTGGAGCAGCTGCACCACTACCTGAAGTGACACGAATCCCATCCCTTCAGCAGGGCATCGGCAACAGTAGCAAAGTGCCTTTCCCATCCTTTAGTGGGGCAACAAGCAGCAGCTCAATACAACACCCATCCTGTGGTGGGGCAAGAGCAGAAGTAGCTCAGTATGACTCCGATCCTCTGACAGCATAAAGTGAGTGGTCCATAATCTTTGGCACACTGAGCTCTATCCACAGTTGATCTATTGTATGGGGGGAAAAAGGCGTCCTTACCTTATCCTTCTGATAGGATCACAGGTAGTTACTAGATATGCAGTCCAGTGAACCATTGAGGTGCCTTGCCTACTTTAGCCACAAACAATTGTCTGGTTAAGTGACTTCCTCTAGGTCACACAATAATAAATGAGGACTGATGGGATAAAACTCTGTACACAGGAGCTACAATTCACAGCTTTAACTGTGTGTGTCAACTGTCAGGCTAATGGAATCTTGATTTCTTTCAAGTAGTAAAACTATCAAACTGCTAGTTATCTATAAATTAAATATGTCCATTGCACAATAGAAAACTAGTACTTGCTATCTAGAGGTCATAGTCACTGACTGATCACCTCACCCTCTCAGCCTTCAAAGTCTCACTGGCGGGTGTTACTTGTCTTACAATAACTTTGACTTGTAGAGGGATGGTTACTGTGCAGTCACCTTTTTCAAACATCTTTTAAAAATATCAAAAAAATCTAGTCCAAAAATATATAAACATTTACTGCAGAAACTTTAAGCAAGAGATATGCCTCTACTAGAAAGCCATTAAATGCCCATAACTGTCACTTAATTAACATTTTGAGCTCTAGTTTTCAACTTGCCATCAGTCGACCATCACTCCCTGAACCACAACACACTAAATATGTTACAAATACTAGGAAACTGTGTTTACAAATGGGATTGCGCAGTGGCATACAGTTTGACAGAAGAGTCCCAAAAATAACTACCCTGAAAATTCTATGTCAGAGTTCCACATCATTAGAAATTTACATGCTTGCTGAACAGTTAATTAAAATGGTTGATGATGAAACATGGTAAAAAGAAAGGAGCATTTTTTTACATGATTCAAACTCCAGCTCCACAAAGACTTTTGCATAGTGAGTTTTCAAAGAACTTTGTATGTGAAGAGTGCCAGTAAATTGATGTAATTTGCATCCAAAACCTGATGTGTCTGTGAAGCGAGTGACATTTACAAATGAATCCTATAGTAGCACAGTTTGACAGCATTTTTCCTAAAATGTGAAGCATAAAAACTAAAAACCAAAATTCCACAGACTACTTAAAACAGTTATGACCCTTTCAAGTAATCAGGCATAGAAATGTACTTCAGGCTAAGAATGTGTATGCCCATGCTCATATCAGGTAAAGTTCATGATTACTCAGATCTATTAATTAATGGCTCACACACTTGAGTAGCAGCAGAAATATTTTAAAGCCATGCTGATTTCATTTTGTGACAGATAATTGGCTGGCAGTTTGCATGCATCGCTACAAACTAAGCAGCAAAGTGAAGTGAAAAAAATAATGCATGTTGCAAGAAGCAACAATAGCTGCTTTTGATTTTACATCACTTGCAATTGCTGGCTTTCATGTAACCAGTAATGCAACAGCATGCCAAGGAATGCAGCAATTATCATCAGGAAAGTTCACCACAATGCTTCAGTATGCTGCTGCATGACAAAATAAACTATACAATTTGCAGATTAACCTTTGCAAAAAAAAAAAAAAAGCTTGCTTTCAGGGGAAACAACATGCTTGTGTTGTAGCTTATTCTCAGTTTGCCTGTATCAATAACATCTCATAGGGAGGATTGCTTTAAGAAATAACCACATGCTGTAAGAAAACAGTCTGTGCTCTTGATTTGACATTATTTTCAAATGTGAGGTTGCACATGACCTCAGAGGCTTAGCTAGCATGGGGCAAAGCTGGCAGGCATCCTGCACACACGTTGTTAGTGAGGGCGATTGGGCTGCTCTGCTCCGTGAGTAATGCAGTACTGGCTTTCAGAAATGAATGCTGATGGTGCATCTGCAGTCAGGGCTTAAGTGTTTTAATGCTTTGTGTGTGGTATAACAGCTCAAGCCACTTGCTACTTTTTTCGCAAAAAAGAGCCTCATTTATTTATTTGACCCTCAACCTGGAGTTGAGGAATGCAGACTGGGGAGAGCACAGCTTGCGCCTATAGCTGAAGTTGTGGAGTGCCAGTTTGGGAAGTAATGGATACTTTTTTTTTGCTGCTCAACTTAGACTTGAGGTGCCACCAAATTAGGGCGTGGCACCGGGCACTAGATCAACAAGCTGCAGTTCTGCATGACCTAATTTGTACAACTCTTTCTCAGGCCTCATAGTGACTGAAATAATTGATAAGATTGTAGTATACTGGAACTAATTGTAAACAACTGAAGTGAGACTAGAATGAATGCCTTTATTAATTACCCAAACTTGTGCTGATTAGGTGCCAGTCTCTCCTTTATGGGCCAGATCTTTTTGTATTTTTCAGATTGAATTCTGCACACCCCATAGTTTAGTTTATTAATGCTTTATTAGATTTTTAACAGTATCCAAACACTGTCTCAAATAACAGTGCTGATAAACAATAATAGTCTATAGAAATGCTGGTAAGTATATCCAAAATTTCTGCACATATATTCTGATTCTCCTGAATAATATCAACTGAAACAGTCTTTTCCTTCTGAATAGTATGGATGTTTGACCTGACTTCTGTACTCAGGCTCGAGTGTCTGTACTCCAAAGACCTTTTATATATCAATCCAAAAGCTAACTTAACTGACCAATGACCGTGTCTGAAATATTTCCTAATAATACCAAAACTCTGTAATGTTTTACACGCCTCTTTAGCCTTGGTTTTCAAGCATGGTCTTGCATATGCCTCACAGTGTTTAACTATCTACTCTTTATCTAGCATTCCATTGCAAGTACACATATTTTTCCCTTGAGAATGAAACATTCTTTAGCTTCCCCTTGAAATTGTTATTTCTGGACATCTCATGCTTAGCCAGCAAGATTATCTTTTCCTTTCTACTGAACTGTCTTTCCCTGATACATGAAGACAAAGTATGACTCTGTATTTTCAGGCCTGTTATTCTACCTTAATGTACTATAATGAACTTACTAAGAAGTGACCTTTGCAAGAAAGAAAACAAATTGCTTTTGTAGGAAAGAACCATATGCTTTTTGTAGCAGGTAGCTGATTGGCCATTTGCCATCTTCTGTCAGAACTGATAAGAGGGATTGCTATAGGAAAGGACCACGTGTTGTAAGAAACAAAAGTAACATGGGAGCTGCGTAAAGCAAATACAAATGTTTAATGTGCAAGTCTTCCTATCCCAACATGTCCTACCTACCTACTACAAAAAAAAAAAAAGGTCAGGCTATTCCATCCACAGATTAGCTTCATTCAAAACAGTTGTAGCCATTTAATTGACTATATCTGCCTGGAATGCTTGTGATTAAATAAAAAAAAGTTTATAAAAATTATTTATTTTATTTATTTATTTACATTTGTTGACTGGGGGTGTCCGACTGGACATAGGTCCATTTTCAGCGGAGGCCCGGGGAGAAAAGCTCCACAGTTAAAATAAACAGACAATAGTTACATTGGATTACATAACGATTAACAATTTGATTAACATAGCAATTAATTACAAACATATTTACAGATGAAGAACATAGTACATCAGTAAACAACTAGAATCTTTATCTGCGAAGTACATAACAGACATTAACAAATGTGGTTACAGTAACAAAATATGGTGTAATTTGTGTCTTACCAACATGCAGTAGCCTACAAAAGTCCAATCAGTGACTGTTAATAACTAATTAAGCAACCCAACAAACGAAAGCTGGGGTCAAACCTTTCATACACAGCTTGCCACAGTACCCAGCAATTATAGTCACTTAGATTATGCATGTCTTAGTTGTTTGAAATACAAACAAATAATGGGCCTAGTTATTTATTTCAAATTGTTACTCACAGATGCTCAATAACCTTGAAAATCCCAATCAGAGACTAGTTCATAGGTTGGTACTAGGCTATCGGCCCTAGGGCCTATACAAGCCTAGCCATAATAATTCCCTGGATATTTCTTCCCACAATATTTACTTCTCTGGACCCCTGTCTAGCAGGGCGACTGACATAATCCCCGGGGTGAATTTCCCATCTCCCATCCAATCATCAAGGTTCCTTTTGAAGAGGGCCAAGGAGGCGCTCTGCTTGACATGTATGGGCAGTCTATTCCAGAGTATGGGGAGTCTCTGGGTCAGGAACCTATCCCTCCAGCATGTTTTGTTCATTGTGATGACAAGGTTTAGATCCCTGGAGCATGTGGCTCTGAGGGATTGGGATTTCTTTAAGTGGAGCATGTCCAACAATTCAAGGTTTGACATGGCCTTGTATGTTAAGCAGAGATCGCCTCTGAGTAGACGATATGCCACAGAGTATAGCTGGAGTTTTTTAGACAGTCAGCATATGGCATCTGCTTTAGGCCTGTGATTCTTTTAGTGAGGTATTTCTGTGGCCTTTCCAGCTGTTGCAGATGTCTTGTGAGGTACATACCAAATGGGGCATTATACTCTATAATGGGTCTAATGAGGGATGAGTACAGTGGGACAATGACCTCCTTTTTTCTGGATGAAAAGCCCTTAGTGATGAGGTGTGCCACATAGAAAGATTTCCTGACTGTTGTGGCGATGTGGTTATCGAAAGTGAGACCACTGTCCACTTGTGTCCCTAAGTCTCTCATTACACTTTCGATGTTTAGTGTACTGCCACCTATGTGGTAATTCATGGGTACATGTTTTTTTCCAAAGGGGATAACTGTACATTTCTTGGCATTAAGCTTGAGCCCATGGCTCTGGCACCAGGCATCTGTTTCTGTAAGACCCTTTTGTAGAATATCCACATCATTTGGGGATTCATTAATGGCTCCCAGTTTGCAGTCATCTGCAAACTTTGTTAGCCAGAGTCCCTTAGTGTTGGCCTGTACTTCAGAGAAGTAGATGCCAAACAAGAGTGGTCCCAGGACTGAACCCTGAGGTACTCCACTTGTCTGGAGATGGATTTGGAGTCGGCTACTTTTACAGTCTGGGTTCTGTCAGTAAGCCAGTTGGCAACCCATCGAGTGACGTAGGGATTTATGCCTAGCTTAGTAAGTTTATCTATGATTCCAGAGTGGGGGATGGTGTCAAAGGCCTTGGTGAGGACCAGATAGGCTGTGTGGACCGCCTTACCCTCATCCACAGCTCTGGAGACTGATTCAAAGAAGTCAATCAGATTCAGGAGACAAGACTGGCCCTTCACAAACCCAAACTGGGTGGGATCAAGTGTTTGAAGGTTGCCAATGTCTTTGTTTATAAGTTCCATGATAATGCGTTCCGTGCCCTTACAGATCAGGCTTGTCAGACTGATGGGACGGTAGTTCCCGGGATCCAAGGCGGATCCCCCCTTGTGGAGTGGGATAATTGTAGCTGTGCGCCACTCAGTGGGCATGAAGCCTGAGGTGAGGCTATGATTAAACATGACACTTAGGTGAGGTGCCAGTTCATTTTGTAGTTCATGTAGTACACAGCCCGGGATGTCATCTGGTCCCATGGATGCTGTATTCTTAGCTTTGGAGAGTGTGGTTTCTACCTGTGTGGCCGTGATTACCAGAATTTGGCAATCTTTTGGTATTGAGATAGGCCCTTTAGGGGGTGAAGTTGGCACTAAATTGATCTGCCAGGATATTGGCAATATCCTTGGGATCAGTATATTTAATGCCATTCTGTTGTAGCTCAGAGCAGATCCGAGCGTTGCCATTTAGATTCTTGACAAAACTATAGAATGCCTTGCGGTTGTCTTTGGAATCTTTGGCAATTTTATTTTCGTAACTAGCTTTTGAGGATTTTTATGAGGGATCTCAGCTTTTTACTGAGGCTGGTGAGGGAGTTTTTTTGCATCCTGGGATTTTCCTCTTTTCTGCAACAGTTTCTTCCTTCTGTTGTATAGTTTGTTTATAGCAGGGGACCACCAGATTGGCTTCTTTTTTGGGGAAGAGCATCTTGGTTCTATTTGGGATGGCACGATTCATGCACGAATGGATGTGCTCGTACAGTGCCTTAGTGTAGGATTCTGCAGTCGAACTTTCAGATCCCGTCTGCATGAGTGTTGTGAAGTTTGTCACTTCTGACTTCAGTAGCATGAAGTTGGCTTTGGAGAAGTTTTTTAAGGAGGTTTCCTTACTGGGGGGTGGGGGTGGGATGTGGATGTCAAGGGTGGTTTGCTTATGGTCAGGCCTGACCAATGAGGGGGTGACCACTGGTGTGGAGCATCTATCTCCCATGTTGGTAATGACCAGGTCTAGGATATTGGAGCCCCTGGTGGGACAATGGATTAGTTGATCCAGGGTGTTGGAATTTATGAATTTCAAGAACCGTTGGGAAAATGAGTTGGTACCCGAGTAGTTTTCCCAGTTAATGGCAGGGTAGTTGAAATCACCCAGTATTAGGGTGTTTGGTTGTATCTTAATATTTTCCAGTATGTTTAGAAAGGTGTAGTGAGAATCTTGGGGCATGGTGCGGGATCTGTAGCAAGCTACAATTTGGATTGCAGTCTTACCTAGTGTTAGTTGCACCTGGAGAATTTCAGATGCATTGTGTTGGGCAACTAGCCTGGAGGTGTGAATATCCTTGGTGAATATGGACACTCCTCCACCTTTAGTGTTTCGGTCTTGGTTTTGTGGCCGAAAAGTGTGGTAAGAGTTGTAGCCTGGTATTGCAGGGGTGCTCTCTGGAGCCGTTAACCAGGTCTCAGTTACTGCACATATATCAATGTTCTCCGTTTTTAGGAGTGCCTCGAGAGAGTTCATTTTGGGGTTTAGACTTCTAGCATTGAGTAGCATTACCTTCAGATTTTGCATGCTTGTATCTGTTACGGTGGTGGTTTTGTCCTTTGAACCTTGCCTAAAAAGGCACTATAGGGGTGGCAAGAGCTTTAGCCAGTAACCTGAATCCCAGGGGTGACAGGTGCAGACCATCTCTGGCAAAGCATCGTGGTTTGTCGATCATGTCTTCCCAGGCAGACAGATACTGGATCCCCTTTGAATGACACCAGAAGCTTAGCCAATTGTTGAAGTCAATCATTTTGTCCTTATACTGTGGTATCATTCTGGGCGAAGGCAGGATGCTACTCATGGCTAGGGTCATACCTGCCTGGGCCACATGATCCAAGAGCTCTTCCTTGTCTCTTTTTTTTGTGGCCAAGCAACAGCTGGGGCCAGTCATTTTAATTCACAAACTGCCACCTTGCTGCCTAGTTATAGCCATGTAACTATGTACAATGTAAATGTCTGTTTTCAATTATATAAAATAAAATATGAGGTGCATCAGAATTATGTAACATAAAAAGTTGGCCTCCTTGATGCATTTAAGTTGTTTTACACAAATATAAAGTAGTTTTGAAAAGCCAGATCAGTGGCTGTCAAATAACAGGAGTAAGTCACTCTTATCCACCTACTTTCATCATATCTGCCAGTTATTGCCACTCTGACCCCATGCGTCTCAGATGTTTGTTTTACAATTGTCAAATGACAGTAGAGGTCACTTTCAACCATAAGCTCAACACAGTATGTACCATTTATACCCTCTTAACTGTATACACCAAATATTTTATGTCATGTAACTGAAATCAAACACATGAGTGGCCATAGTAATGTATTTTTTATCTTGTATTACACAGATTCACAGTGTACCTGTAAAATCAAATCACTGACTGTAAAACAGTGGTCAGATGATCAAAAAGTGGACAGAATTCATCAGAGACTTCCACTATGTCCACCAGTTACAACCACTTTGTCTAGGAACTAAATGTTTGATTTACAGCACATGCAAATACAACAAATGATCAAAGTAATATATATTTTCTTTGTTCCAGAAATGCACAGTGGCCTTGCAAAGCTAAATCAATGACAAGCTTACCCACCTAGTTAAAAAAATAAATGTACTGCTTTCACTTTGTTGCTGCACTGTGTAGAACTCTGTATATTCTTTAGTCTGTGTATAATTAATTTTCCGTGTGTGTCTTCTGTCATGATGCCCAGGTTGTGGATGAAATGGATCTGTTGACCAGTGCACTTACCTAGTTATCAAACTAAAGTAAATATTTAGTCACCCCCCCCCACACACACACACACCACACATGCACGGTTCTTGCCAGTTAAATATTCATTCATTGCCCTTTCCAACACAGAGCTCTGTCATTTTACTCTATAAACTGCTGCTATGCCAAGCAGTTATAGCCACTTTAACTATGTACACTTCTGATGTTTGATTTATATTAGTTAAAAAGTAAAATGAGAAGGCCCAGTAGTGTGTATTTTAACTTGTTTCAAAGTAGCCTCATAAAACCAGGTCAGTGACCAGCCTAATCAATACATATTGCCTTCTGTCAACACTGTAGCATCCTCATATGTTTTTCAGATTTAATTTGCTTATGCTGTGTAATCTGCCATATACATTTTATCAGACGCTTGTATAGATATATAGACACATACATACATACATATTGGTTTGCCTAAACATGATATTTAGAAGCAGAAGTTTTTCACTTTTTTGCAAGCCCATTTTAAAATTCATAGCTCCACCACCTTGCCATGTAAGAATTACTTGCATGTGTATCTATAACAAAATGTATTTTAACCAAATTCATGCTGTTTCCAAATACAGTACTTGTTTCCCTCCACCAGTAATGAAAAAAAGTCTGTTAAAAATGAGTGTCTGTTTCAGATTGCATTTTATTCTTTGAATTTACTGCATATTTTTAATGAATTGTTTTTAAAACTTACAGGCTTTACTTCCTACCCGTCGTTGGTTTAATACAGTATTAGATGACTCCCACATTGTGGTTCATTGTTACCTATCTAATCTTGTTCAGTGGGAGAAGGAAGGTCATCTTTTTTCTCAGGTAAGATATTAAATGCTTTAAGGCATACCTTGTTACTGTTACATCTCTCTAGTGTTTGTAGCTGGCATAGTAGAACTGTTATTTGAACATTAGCAGTACTCCTTGTGGTTGTTATAAATTAATCTTTGGTCATTTGCTGTAGTAAACTTGCTCGATATAATTTACCAGGGTAGTTTCATAGTTTCATAGTTTAGTACTAGGCTATCTGCCCTGGGGCATTTGTAAGCCTAGCCATAGTGATGTGGCTTTCGCCACCCCATGAAATGGTACAAAAATGCACAGAATAGATTTAGAATACTGTGCCTCTGTCTAGTAGTGACACAATGAAGGTCCCCTTATATAACAGAATTATTTTACTGTGCCCCTGTCTAGTAGTGACACAGATGTGACCCCTGGGGTAAACTTACGATCTCCCATCCACTCATCAAGATTTCTCTTGAAGAGAGTCAGTTAGGGGCTCTGCCTAACATGAACTGGGATCTTGTTCCAAAGCATGGGAAGCCTCTGGGTTATGAATCTATCCCTCCAGCATGTCCTATTCATACTTGTGCCGAGGTTTAAGTCTTTAGCTCTCGTGGTCCTGATGGATTTGGATTTTTTGAGGTGGAGCATGTCCATCAGTTCCTGATTGGACATGGCCTTGTACGGTCCTTCTACGTTGTAGATCACCTCTGAGCAGGCGGTATGCTACTGAATAGAGCTGGAGTTTCTTTAGTCTGGCAGAATAAGACATATGTTGGAGACCCTTGATCCTCTTGGTGAGGTACTTTTGTGGTCTCTCCAGCTGTTGCAAATGCCGGGTGAGGTACATACCAAATGGGGCATTGTACTCAATCAAGGGTCTGATGAGGGAGGAGTATAGGGGTACAATGACATCCTTGGATCTGGATGTGAATCCCTTCATGATGAGGTGTGCAAGGTAGAATGTTTTTCTAACCACTTTGGCAACGTGGGTGTCAAATGAGAGGTCGCTGTCTACTTGGGTCCCTAGGTCTCTGATTACTTTTTCCGTACTCAGTGGGTTGCTGTCTATGTGATAATTTGTGGGTACTTTGTTTTTCCCAAAGGGGGTGACTATACATTTTTTGGCATTTAGTTTAAGGCCTTGACTCCGGCACCAGTTGTCCGTTTCTATGAGGCCTTTTTGTAGGATGTATGTGTCCGCTGGTGTATCGACTATGGCGCCTAGTTTGCAGTCATCTGCGAACTTTGTCAGCCACAACCCTCCCATGTTTGCTTTAACATCTGAGAAATAAATGCCAAACAAGAGGGGTCCCAGGACAGATCCCTGTGGGACACCACTTGTGACTGGCTTTGAGTCTGACATTGCTCCAGCGATTTTAACTTTATGGGTTCTGTCCTTTAGCCAGTTTGCAACCCATCTAGTGACATAGGGGTTTACGTTTAAGCTGTTGAGCTTATCTATGATGCCTGAGTGGGGTATTGTGTCGAAGGCCTTAGCCAAGTCCAGGTAGGCTGTATGGACTGCTTTGCCCTCATCAATGGCTCTAGTGACTGTTTTGAAAAAGTCAACCAGGTTCAAAAGGCAGGATCTGCCCTTTACAAAGCCGAACTGGGTGGGGTCAAGTGTCTGTAGGTCCCCTATGTCTCTGTTTATGAGTTCCATAATGATTCTTTCCATAGCTTTGCAGACCAGGCTGGTTAAGCTTATGGGGTGGTAGTTCCCAGGGTCTGTAGAGGTACCCCCTTTGTGGAGTGGGACCACTGTTGCTGTACGCCAGTGATCAGGTACATATCCTGTAGTAAGGCTAAGGTTAAATAGCATTTTTATAGGTTCAATCTAGGCTATCTGCCCTGGGGCAATTATAAGCCTAGCCCGATTCTGTATGGCTTACACCACCCCTTGATTTGAGTATACTGTGCCCTTTTTAAGGTTTAGTTTACTGTGCCTCTGTCTAATAGTGACACGGGAGTAATCCCTGGGACAAACCTACGATCCCCCATCCACTTATCAAGATTCTTCTTGAAGAGATTCAGTGAGGTGCTCTGCCTCACATGAACTGGAATTCTATTCCAGAGCGAAGGGAGCCTCTGGGTTATGAACCTGTCCCTCCAGCAAATTCTGTTTATTTCTGTGCTGAGGTTCAAGTCCCTTGAGCATGTGGCTCTAAGGGATTTAGATTTACTGAGGTGGAGCATGTCCATTAATTCTGGATTTGACATAGCTTTGTATGTCAGGCATAGATCGCCTCGAAGTAGGCGGTATGCAACTGAGTAGAGCTGGAGTTTTTTTAACCGAGCAGCATATGGCATCTGTTTGAGACCCTTGATCCTCTTGGTGAGATACTTTTGGGGTCTTTCTAATTGCTGCAGGTGTCGGTTAAGGTACATCCCAAAAGGGGCATTGTATTCTGTGATGGGCCTGATGAGGGATGAATAAAGGGGCACGATTGCCTCTCTTGATCTAGATGTGAAACCCTTCGTGATGAGGTGGGCTATGTAGAAGGTCTTTTTAACCACTTTGGCAATGTGGTTTTCAAAGGAGAGATTGCTATCAACTTGGGTCCCCAGGTCCCTAATAACTTTCTCTGTACTTGTGGCATTTAGCTTTAAACCATGGCACTGGTACCAGTTATATTTCTCTGTGAGACCTTTGTGAAGGATGTTTGTGTCAGCTGGAAAGTTGATTATGGCGCCCAGTTTGCAGTCGTCTGCGAACTTGGTGAGCCATAGTCCTCCCACGTTTGCCTGTACCTCGGAAAAGTATATACCAAACAAGAGTGGTCCCAGGACAGAACCCTGTGAGACGCCACTTGTGACCGGTTTCGCGTCTGACATGGCTCCAGCAACTCTCACTCTGTGGGTTCTGTCTTTGAGACAGTTTGCGACCCATCTTGTGACATAGGGATTTATATTTAAGCTGGATAGCTTATCTATGATGCCCGAGTGGGGTATTGTGTCAAATGCCTTTGCAAGGTCCAGATAGGCTGTGTGGACTACCTTCCCTTCATCTATGGCTTTGGTGACTGTTTCAAAGAAGTCAACCAGGTTCAAAAGGCAGGATCTGCCCTTGACAAAGCCGAACTGGGTAGGATCTAGTGTCTGTAGGTCCCCAATGTCTTTGTTTATGAGCTCCATGATGATCCTCTCCATAGCCTTGCAGACTAAGATAATCAGGCTTATGGGGCGATAGTTTCCAGGGTCCGTAGAGGCTCCACCTTTGTGGAGTGGGACCACTGTTGCTGTACGCCATTCTGTGGGCACATATCCTGTAGTGAGGCTGAGATTGTATAGCTGTTTTATTTGAGGGATTAGTTCCTCTTGTAGTTCATGTAGGACGCAACCTGGGACGCCATCTGGTCCTATGGAAGCAGTGTTTTTTGCTTTGGAGAGGGCAGCCTTCACCTGAGCATCTGAGATGTTTGGGAGGCAGCCCTCTGCTGGGATAGATACTTGCTCTTTGGGGTGGAGAAGTTTGCACTGAACCTGTCTGCCAGGATATTGGCGATGTCTGTGGGTTCAGTGTATTTTTTGTCGTTTAGAATCAACTCAGAACAAGTCTGGGAGTTGCATCCCAGGTTTCAAACATAACTGAAAAAAGCCTTATGATTGTCTTTGGTGTCCTGTGCAATTTTTCTCTTGAAGCTGGCCTTGGGGGATTTTATGAGGAGAAGGCGAAGGCCGAGGTACCAGAATTAAAGAATTTCATCCAACAGTTTAGTGTTTGTGTTCCGGTTTTTGTATTTTAAGCTATTTTGGAGTATTGGAGCATTGGAGGTGTTTGTTTGAAGGATTTTATGAGGGATCATAATTTTTTGCTAGTACTGATCAGAGATGCCTTCCCTATTAGGGATTTTGCTCTATCATGTAGTAGCTTCCTCCTTCTGTTGTACAGTTTATTTATGGCAGGGGTCCACCAGACTGGACGCCTGCCTTTGGATGATTGGGTCTTGGTTTTGTTTGGGATAGCATGATCCATGCATTCCTGGCCCTGGTTCCTTGAAGGATTCCACTTCAGTTTTGAGAAGTGAGAAGTTCGCTTTTGAGAAGTTTTTCACTGTGGTTTTCTGGGCTGGGGGTGGGGTCGGAATGTGGACATCCAGTGAAATTAATTTATGGTCTGATCTTACCAATGAGGGATATACTTCTGGTGTGGAGCATAGAGTCCCCATGTTGGTAATGATCAGGTCTAGTATGTTGTCCCCTCTTGTGGGAGTGGTGACTAGTTGTTCCATAGCATTTGAGTTTATAATTTCCAGGAATCTTTGGGCTAAGGTGCTGGGGCTTGAGTAGTGCTCCCAGTCCATGTTTGGGTAGTTGAAGTTGCCCAATATAATGGTGTTCGGAGAGATCTTCATGTTCTCCAATGTTTTCAGGAAAGCCGAATGGGATTCCTGACTTTGAGAGGGTGGTCTGTAGGATGCTATAAACTGAAAAGCAGTCTTGCCCACTGTTAGTTGCACATGGATGGTCTCCGATACTTCGTGCAATGCCATTAACCTGGAGGTGTGGATATCCTTGATAAATATGGAAACTCCCCCTCCTTTTGTGGTTCGGTCCGGGTTTTGGGGCCGAAAAGCATGATACAAGGTATAGCCTGGTAGTGCTGGGGTGCTCTCTGGAGCCTTGAACCAGGTTTCTGTCACTGCACAGATATCGATGTTCTCCATACTGAGGAAAGCTTTGAGTGCGTGCATCTTGAGGTTAAGACTTCTGGCGTTTAGCAGCATTATCCTTAGTTTCTTGTTCCTTGTGCTGTCTATGGGGGTGGGTTTGACTTTTGAGCCTTGCCTGAAAAAGGCACTATGGGGTGGCAAGAGCCTTTGCCAATATCCAAAGCCCAGTGGTGACAGGTGCAAGCCGTCCCTAGCGAAGCAACGTGGCTTGTCGAGCATGTCATCCCAGGCTGACAGACACTGGATCCCCTTTGAATGACACCAAAATTTTAGCCAATTGTTAAAATCGATCATTTTGTCTTTGTACTGTGGCATCATTCTAGGTGAGGGTAAGATGCTGCTCAAGGTCAGAGTCATACCAGCCTGGGCTACATGATCAGAGAGCTCCTCTATGTCTCTTTTCATGTAGTCCAGGGAGGTGCGTCTCAGGTCATTCATACCAGCATGTACAATGACTGAGTCATATTTGTATTTGCTTTGGAGTGACCTGAGTGCTTGCGTTATGTGTCGGATCCTAGCACCCGACAGGCAGCTCACCGTGACCTTCTCTTTATTCAGCCTGGTGAGTGGGACGTCAGTGTGTCTGACAATAGAGTCACCTATAACAAGAGTATCAGGTGTGTTATTCAGCCTTAAGGGCTGTTGGCTGCTTGGCACACTGACTTTGTGGGTTATGTGTTGTGTGTGTTTTGTTTTGAGGTAGCATTTGCTTGGATGTCTGCTTTGGAGGTCTCTGTTGCTTAGGTAGATTTTTATTTAGAGCCTCCGAGTATGTTTTTGTGTATTTATGTCTTTGGTTCGCTGATGTGGTGGGACTATGTGATACTGGAATTGTGTTGTGTGAGGTTACCTTCTCCTCCTGACTGGTTACACCAGTTTTGAGATGAGAGAGCTCAACCTCCAGTTTGGTTAAATAGTTGCATCTCTCACATATATTTGAACCTGTTTGGAGGATGAGAGGGTTGTCCGTGTACATGAGACAGTTGTAACATTGCCTCAAAATTCCCAGATTCACCAGCTGGACTGGAGAGGAAACCATTGACTGACCTTTGGACATGCTAGAGTAACAGGGAAACTGAATTTAAGACGGACCAATAGAGGACAGGGCAATCGTAGAGAGTATAAGAGTAAGTAGTGCTTATGGTTTAATAGTGCTAACTTGTAGGATTACTTAATTGGACCAGTGAAGGGCCTTAGAATGAGAATATGGTGTTTAAATTGAGAGATAGAGCAGTTCTAAGGGAGAAAGTGAAGAGCAGACTTTGTGGAGCTAGGAATAGTTTAAACCCAATTAGGCGGTGCTGCCCATTGTTGCGCTATGCTCAAAAACGTGCAAAACAGCGCAAAAGAGGGTTTTAAGAGAGGAAGATGAAGGAGTTTTGGAATTGACCCAAAATGGCCAATAAAAGTACAGTTTCAAGTCAGTAACCACTCCCACAGGGGCAGGCAGACTGCTCAATGTTTTTCACTGCCACTGATCAACAGAGAGACTTTCCTTTAGCCCAAGCAAAAAATGACCTCACAGAAACTTACAAACAGTTCAAGAACAGCAAGCCTGTAACTGAACTTTTTTAAATCTCAGAAAAGTGGGAAAAAAGCAAGATTTTTTTTTGTTCTTTTGTTTTTTCAGAGATAGCAGAGGTTAACAAGTATCAACAAGTTATAACAGTGCAGTAAATGACCCCACACAAGAGTGCTAGGCCAAAGACAGATAAAATGCAAGTTTTGAGAAAAAAAACGATTTTAAAAATAAGTGCAAACAGGAAATTCAGTAAACAGCTCTATGTGCAGGTTTAGCTCCTCTTGGAGTTCACGTAGCACACAACCCGGGGATACCGTCAGGTCCCATTAATGCTGTGTTTTTAGCTTTGTTGAGGGCAGTTCTCACTTGGACATCTGAGATGACAGGGAGATTACATTCAGCTGGGATAAGTATTTCTTCTTTTGGCGGTGAGGGAGGGGAGAAATTTGCACTGAACCTGTCAGCCAGAATGTTGGCAATATCTGTGGGTTCAGTGTATTTTTTGTTGTTGTGAACTAACTCTGAGCATATCTGAGGGTTTCCGCCCAGGTTTCTAACATAGCTGAAGAAGGCTTTGTGGTTATCTTTAGTGTCCTTAGCAATTTTTCTCTCAAAGTTGGCCTTGGATGTTTTTATGAGAGAACGTAGTTTTCTGCTAATGTTGATCAGAGATGTCTTCCCTTTTTGGGATTTTGCTCTGTCGTGCAGTAGCTTCCTTCTTTTCATAGGTTCATACTAGGCTATCTGCCCTAGGGCATTTATAAGCCTAGCCAGAATGTGTTTGGCTTTCACCACCCATTTTAAATTTATTTTGCTATGCCCTTTTTCGAGGTTAGTATACTGTGCCTCTGTCTAACAGTGACACAGAAGTGATACCCAGGGTAAACCTACGATCTCCCATCCACTCATCAAGATTCCTCTTGAATAGAGTCAATGAGGGACTCTGCCTAACCTGGACTGGGATTTTATTCCAGAGTGAAGGGAGCCTCTGGGTTATGAATCTGTCCCTCCAGCATGTCCTATTTATTTCACTGCTGAGGTTCAAGTCTCGAGCGTAGCTCGATGGGATTTGGATTTTCTGAGGTGCAGCATGTCCATTAATTCCGGGTTGGACATGGCTTTATATGTCAGGCACAGATCGCCTCTGAACAGGCGGTATGCCACTGAGTAGAGCTGGAGTTTCTTTAACCGGGCAGCATATGGCATCTGTTTGAGCCCTTTGATCCTCTTGGTGAGGTACTTTTGGGGTCTTTCCAGTTGCTGCAGGTGTCTGGTAAGGTACATCCCAAAAGGGCATTGTACTCAATTATGGGCCTGATGAGGGATGAGTAAATAGGCACGATGACCTCCCCTGATCTAGATGTGAATCCCTTCATGATTAGGTGGACTATATAAAATGTTTTTCTAACCACTTTGGCCACGTGGTTGTCAAATGAGAGATTGCTATCAACTTGGGTCCCCAGGTCCCTAATTACTTCTTCTGTACTTAATGGATTACCACCTATGTGGTAATTTGTGGGCACTTTGTTTTTGCCAAAGGGGATGACTATACACTTTTTGGCATTTAGCTTGAGGCCATGGCTCTGGCACCAGTTGTCTGTTTCTATGAGGCTCTTTTGGAGGATGCTTGTGTCGGCTGGAGAGTCGATTATGGCGCCCAGTTTGCAGTCATCTGCGAACTTGGTCAGCCACAGTCCTTCCGTGTTGGCCTGTACCTCCGAGAAATATATACCGAACAAGAGAGGTCCCAGGACTGAGCCTTGTGGGACACCACTTGTAACTGGTTTGGAGTCTGACATGGCTCCAGCAATTCTAACCATGTGGGTTCTGTCCTTGAGCCAGTTTGCAATCCATCTAGTGACATAGGGGTTTATATTTAAGCTGGTGAGCTTATCTATAATGCCCGAGTGGGGTATTGTATCGAAGGCTTTGCGAGGTCCAGGTAGGCTGTGTGGACCACCTTCCCTCGCCAATGGCCTTGGTGACTGTTTCAAAGAAATCAACCAGGTTTAAGAGGCAGGATCTGCCCTTAACAAAGCCGAACTGGGTAGGATCCAGTGTCTGTAGGTCCCCAATATCTTTATTTATGAGGTCCATGATGATCCTTTCCATAGCTTTGCAGACCAAGCTAGTCAGGCTTATGGGGCGATAGTTTCCAGGATCCGTTGAGGCACCACCTTTATGGAGAGGGACTACTGTTGCTGCACGCCACTCTTTGGGCACATATCCTGTAGTAAGGCTGAGACTGAACAGTAGTTTTACGCTTGGGTTTAGCTCTTCTTGGAGTTCATGTAGGACGCAGCCCGGGACACCGTCTGGTCCCATTGATGCTGTGTTTTTGCTTTGGAGAGGGCGGCTCTTACCTGAGCATCTGAGATGTCAGGGGCAGCACTCTGCTGGGATAGATATTTGCCCTTTTGGTGGGGAGGGGGGGGGTTGCGCTGAACCTGTCAGCTAGGATGTTGGCAATGTCTGTGGGTTCAGTGTATTTTTTGTCATTTTGGACTAATTCTGAGCATATCTGGGAATTACCACCCAGGTTCCTAACATAACTAAAGAAAGCCTTGTGATTATCCTTAGTGTCCTGTGCAATTTTTCTCTCGAAGCTGGCCATAGACAATTTTATGAGTGCCCGTAGTTTTTTGCTAATACTGATCAGTGATGCCTTCCCTTTTTGGGATTTTGCTCTATCATTTAGTAGCTTCCTCCTTCTATTGTATAGTTTGTTTATGGCTGGGGTCCACCAGACAGGACGTCTGCCTTTGGAGGATTGGGTCTTGGTTTTATTTGGGATCGCATGATCCATGCATTCCTGAAGGTGTTCATAGAATGCGTTTATAAAGGATTCTGTGGTCTGAGCCGTATTTTCCACAGGCCTGGGGGCTTTGAAGGATTCCACCTCGGTTTTGAGGGGTGTGAAATTTGCTTTAGAGAAGTTTTTCACTGTGGTTTTCTGGGCAGGGGGTGGGGTCGGGATGTGAATATCCAGTGAGATTAGTTTATGGTCTGATCTTACCAGTGAGGGATACACTTCTGGTCTGGAGCATCGAGTCCCCATGTTGGTGATGATCAGGTCCAGTATGTTTTCCCCTCTTGTGGGAGTGGTAACAAGTTGTTCCATAGCATTTGAGTTTATAAATTCTAGGAATCTTTGGGCTAGCGTGTTGGAGCTAGAGTAATGCTCCCAGTCTATGTTTGGGTAGTTGAAGTCGCCCAATATAATGGTGTTTGGAGAGACCTTCATATTTTCCAGTGTTTTCAGGAAGGCTGAGTGGGGTTCCTGGGTTTGGGAGGGTGGTCTGTAGCAAGCTATAAACTGGAAGGCAGTTTTACCCACTGTTAGTTGCACATGGATAGTCTCTGATGCTTCGAACTCCGGTCCGCTAATAATTGGCAGTAGATTTTTACGTGCCGAGTTGCCAGCCCTGATGCACAACCTTCAACGAAGGTACACCCATTCACGCACGTCTCCACACAGAAGACGCTCTAGCTGAGAATCGAACAGGACAATGTCTTACTGTGAGGAGAGTGAGCACTAGTAATATGTGTAATCTAACAGGTAAAATGTTTAGCTGGGCTATGACTTTAACATACAGCCCAGTGTTTTATGACATCAAGGAAATTATTACTAGTAATTGAAGTATTTTGAACAATGATTTTGAAAATAGGGACAAGGTAGATGAAAAACCATTGATTGTTTACAAGAGGAATTCCAACATTAAGAATCTAATAGAAAGAAATTCACCTGGTGAGAGTTCTGGGCGTATGAGAAACTATGGGCAATGTGCTCAATGCTGTTATGTTGAGGAAACAGAGTGTGTTTACATTATGGGCTATGGTGAGGTCAAATTGAAACAAAAGCTTAACTGCCTCAGTGAATGTATAGTTTACATTGCAATTTTTCAACAATGTGGACAGTTTTATATAGGGAAAACAAAAAATGCCCTTAATAAACATATATACCAACATATGTATGATATACGTAGAACTTGAGTAATGCTTTGGCTAAGCATACTTGTGAATGCAGTGGACACTCTTTTAAATTTGTAGGTTTAGAGCAAATAGATAAAGAAAAAAGAGGTGGACCAAAAGAAATGTATTTAGAGTATAGATAATTAGTATGGCAACTCAGATGTAATGCAACTGTCCCCCCAGGTCTGAATGAGACTGTATCCATTTCCAGCCTGTTAAAATTAAGATCAGAGTTTCACATGTAAAAGCTCCAAGTGGAATAGGTTGTCGTGGTTTTAATAGCTTTGTGATTAATAAACAGTATTTTATGTATGTTTGTTAAATCTAGATGTAATTTATAGATTTACCATTGTTTTTAAACATTGTTGGTTTCCTTTTATACATATATATTTATATTATTTAGGCTATCTATGTATTCACATATTTATATATTTATTAATGTTATTTATTGCACTTGTATCACTTTATGACAATTGTTTTTCATAAAATTTGTAAAACAATCAATGAGGGGAGGGGTCTTCAATGACCATGTGATGGGAAATGAGTATTTAAGCATGTTAATTAATGTAACAAGTGTATTCTGATGATGTCAATGGCTTAAGGCCGACGAAAGCGCTCACTAAACTGTGGTTGCTGTGGAATAATTTGTTCTTGGTTACGGTCACCTTCTGCATTTACAGGTTTAAATATATTTAATAATAAATAATAAAAGAACAAGACAATACACAATCAATCAACACAGTAACTTCAGAGTTCAAAGTCACAGGAAATATTTTAAAACAACATTGCAGGATAGTCTCAATAAATACAGAAAACATCTAAACTAATCTTTACTATATTCCTAACTATATCTAAAAGAAATTATTGTATCCTAGTTACTTACTATTACAAGACAAGTGCAGATGATGTTGATGAGTGGATGTTCTTGCTAGGTCCAAGACAAAATGCAAAATGCACAGTCTCTCTCTGTCAGAGAGTTCTTAGATTAATATCCAGTATTACTGCTGGGTTAGCTTAGTGACATCACTTTTTGCCACCTGACTTTCAGTTCCCAAGCTAATACCTCAGTGTCCAATATTTAACATCTCTCTGTGAAAATACATAGCCTTCAGATGTTTGCAAATGATGGAAGACGAAGAAAAAAACGAAGAGATGGATAATACTGCCCAAAAGTCACTAAAACCAAAAAACCAAGCAGTATTCATGAAGAACGAATCCAAACCACCAATTTAAGCAGTTTTATTGCATAAAACACGGAAACACTTGTAACTCCTTTATCATGAACGCCTTCCCTATACATTCACGTTTTCGTCATTAAATTGACTTCATCAGATGACCAGCATATCATAAAACCTTTAATTTAGACTACAACACATCCTTATCTACCAATAGAAATTTACCATGAATTAAAATTCAATTATCTTATTATGTTACCCCTTTGTTAAAAATTTATGTAAAATACATATATTAAATATAAATATAATAAATATAGTAAACATCACTTATTAAAAATCCATTAAAATTAATTCATTTAAAACTGCTATTTGAAATAATTTAATACATAGGAAAAATAATCCGTATATCTCATTCACATTTGTTTAATAATATTAAATAACAGTGCCCTCTCCTGGCCACTCATATTATTACATTCATAGTTTTGCAGATCTCAATTTTAGTAAAGGTATTATGGAAATACAATCATTCAAGCCAGGGGCTTTGTCAGCTTCTAAAGTGATCTGCCACCAAAGTTCTCTAAATTCAATTTTTTCTTCCCAAAGCCCCCCTCTAATATCACTTTTTACCTGTTCTAAAACTAAGAATTTATATTTGTAGTTAGAACAAACTTTAGTGTGCTTGAATAGGGCATTACTTTCTTTTCCTACTGAAATTTCGTACACATGTTCATAGGTCCTTCTTTTTAATTTCCTTTTGGCCTTTCCTATGTAGAAGGATCCACATTTTTCACAGATAGCTAGGTATATTATGCCTTTGGATTCACAATTGTAGTATTCCCCACTATTTACATATCTTCCTCTACTTTCTAAAAATACTCTATCACTATTTATAATGTACGTACATTGGGTACAGTGCCCACATTTATATGTACCTATTTTGTTTTTCCTTTTATCTATCTTATTTTTATTCTCTATTATAGATCTTATATTTTGTGAATTCTTAAAGGTTACTTTCTGAGGTATATTGGCTAAATTTTCTATATCAGTTAAAGTTACAAATTTTCCCCATTCTTTTAAAAATATATTTCTAACTAAATTGTTCAATCCATTGTATTCAAGCACCAACATTTGCTGGAATTCTTCCCCTTTATACTTTTTATTATTCTCTATTTCGTTATTAATATCTTTCTTTTTGTATATGGGGCAAAATTTATCCTGTCTCCCTTTTTCCACTTCCTGTCTTATTTGTGCAATGAATGCTAATGGATAACTTCTCTCTAGAAACATTTTTTCTAAAAGTTCACATTCTTTTTGAAAATCTACATCTGAGCTTGTCGTTCGACTTCCTCGAACAAACTGTCCCTTCACTATGTTTCTTTTGCAGTGAAAGGGATGGGCACTCTCAAAGTGTAAATAAGAATTGCAAAAGGTAGCCTTTCTAAATATTCTAGTTCTTAATTCATGTCCATCTTTATAAACTTCTAAATCCAAATATTTCACATTATGTTCAGAGATTTTATACGTGAATTTTAGGAAATTGGTAGTGTTCCCTATATATTCCATAAATTCTATGAATTTTTCTCTTCCAGCTATCCAAAAATTTAATATATCATCCAAAAACCTTCTATATATCTTCCAACAGTTCTTAAATTCAGAGTTAAATATATATTTTTCTTCCCAATAAGCAAGTATTAAATTAGCATATGTAGGGGTGCAAGCTGCACCCATTGCTACCCCCTGTATTTGTTGAAAAAATTCCCCATTAAAATAAATAAAATTATTCTTCAAAACCAGCTCCATTAGCCAAGTACTTATTAATTTGTCATTTTGTGTTAAAACCACATCTCCGTACACTATTTTTTCAAACATTTTTGTTCCTTCTTTGTATGGGATGCAGGAAAATAAATCAATAATGTCTATTGTAACAAATAATAATTGTTCATTGGTAGAGCTGTCAGGTAATTCCTTCAGTAAATCCCAAGAGTCTTTTAAAATACATTTCCTTTTCATCCATACATTTTTTAATTTCTTGTCTACAAATTTGGCTGAAGGATATGTTTTTGACCCTTCTGCCAAAACTATCGGTCTAAAAGGTGGGTCTTCTTCATTTTTATGAATTTTGGGTATACCAAATATCGTGGGAGTTCTAGGTTTGTCTACTTTCAAATACTTGAAGGTATTATAGTCTATAATCTCTTCATTTAACATATCTTACAAAATAATATCTATTTTATTATAAGCTATATTCATTTCATTCAAAGATACTATTGAGTATCTAGTTTCATTCCATAGGATAGTATTCATTTTACCTTCATATAGAATACTATCCATAATGACTAACCCACCCCCTTTATCAGGTTTCATCACTCTAATAACAAAATTAGAGTGATGAAACCTGATAAAGGGGGTGGGTTAGTCATTATGGATAGTATTCATTTTACCTTCATATAGAATACTATCCATAATGACTAACCCACCCCCTTTATCAGGTTTCATCACTCTAATTTTGTTATTGTTTTTTACCTCATACAGCAAGTCACTTTCCTTCTTACTTAAATTTGATTTGTACCATATTTTATTTGCTTGTTTCCTCACTTCCAATTCTATAATTCTCTCCATGTTTTTTAATTGGGGATGTAACGGGGGGGGTTATATATACTTTTTTGTTTCAATTCTGTCTTATATTGAGCTTTATTGTTGAGAAACATGATACTTAAGTTTACCTTCCTTAAAAAACTTTTTATATCCAATATATACTACCTGTTAAATCTCCTTTACTGTCTGGTATGAATTTAAGGCCCCTGGAAAATAAATCAAAATGTTCCTTTTCTAAAATTAATTCACTAAAATTATAAATGGTAAAATTGTTGTACACATATTTGTACTTATCTTTTACTATTTTTTTATCACTGTGTGTTGTGGGGTGCGGACTTAAAATTTTCCTCTCCCCCTTCTCTCCCCCCCCCCCTCTGGAAAATTTTGCTGCTGAGGGCCCTGTTTACTTTTCAGTCTCTCAGACCTCCTTAAGGGTGGGAATACTGTATCGTATTCCTGTCCATCCTCATCATAAAAACATGTTGCACCATCATTAACATTAAAATTATTTTCTCTACCATTGTATTTATGCCCATTAACATGATTCATATATCTTTTGTTAGGTATAGGATAACATGGGTGATTCTCATATTCATTAATGTCTCTCTTGAACTTTTTAAATTTTCTACTCACTAAATCTTTACATTTTATATCTATATCTTTCCTAATATTATAATATTTTTCCTTTTCTTCTCTAATTGAAAAAAAATTAAATCATCCTTAATATGCTGGTCTAGTTCATTAATATCTTTCTGTATAGCTTTTTGGCTTTTTATATTGTCTTTAATAATTAACTTCAATACATCTATACCACATTTATTAAACACTTCTAAAAGTTCTTTGTGAAAATCAGTGCCAATAACAACATTATTTGGGAACTTAAAAACACGTAGTCCCTTAGGAACAATGTCTCTAGATATACATTCTTTTAAATATTCATTCTCTATGTCCAATGTTTTAAATTTATGCATCAATTTAGAAAGTTTATCAATTTTGTTTCTATAGGTGTCATTCAGACCCTCTCGTTTGTTGTTATAGTCCCATTTAAAAACATATTTGCCTTTTAACCAGTCGGAAGTCTCTTTATGTATATTAGTTGACACAGTACCTGAATTCAAGCCCCGCTCTTCGCGAAAAGCGTTATTACTTCCATTAGGGCCAATTCTTGTTTCCAGGTTTTTAAAGATCGTCGGGGTATTAGCAGCATCAAAAGTACCTTCAATAACTCCATTGTTAGGTCCACCAAGGTCGCCAGCTTCAGAAGTTCCGCCAGTAAGCTCCCCTTGCTTCCAGTTATTTTTTCCGCTCCTAGCGTTCAACCCTTCGGTTCTAAGGATGCGGGATTGGATGTTGACGCTGCTAGTCTCTAAAAACGACTGGCTGATAGGTGTACGAAGTTCTACTAAGGCTGTTAATTGGCCAATGAGTTTCCCATTTACCCTGCTTCGTCCTGCCTCTTAGGATCAGGAGGTGGGGAACCATCCATCGTGAACCACAAATGTAGACCAAGAAAAAAACGAAGAGATGGATAATACTGCCCAAAAGTCACTAAAACCAAAAAACCAAGCAGTGTTCACGAAGAACGAATCCAAACCACCAATTTAAGCAGTTTTATTGCTTAAAACACGGAAACACTTGTAAATCCTTTATCATGAACGCCTTCCCTATGCATTCACGTGCGTTTTCGTCATTAAATTGACTTCATCAGATGACCAGCATGTCATAAAACCTTTAATTTATACTACAACACATCCTTATCTACCAATAGAAATTCACCATTAATTAAAATTCAATTATCTTATTATGAAGGATCTATGAACATGTGTACGAAATTTCAGTAGGAAAAGAAAGTAATGCCCTATTCAAGCACACTTAAGTTTGTTCTAACTACAAATATAAATTCTTAGTTTTAGAACAGGTAAAAAGTGATATTAGAGGGGGGCTTTGGAAGAAAAAATTGAATTTAGGGAACTTTGGTGGCAGATCACTTTAGAAGCTGACAAAGCCCCTGGCTTGAATGATTGTATTTCCATAATACCTTTACTAAAATTGAGATCTGCAAAACTATGAATGTAATAATATGAGTGGCCAGGAGAGGGCACTGTTATTTAATATTATTAAACAAATGTGAATGAGATATATGGATTATTTTTCCTATGTATTAAATTATTTCAAATAGCAGTTTTAAATGAATTAATTTTAATGGATTTTTAATAAGTGATGTTTACTATATTTATTATATTTATATTTAATATATGTATTTTACATAAATTTTTAACAAAGGGGTAACATAATAAGATAATTGAATTTTAATTAATGGTAAATTTCTATTGGTAGATAAGGATGTGTTGTAGTATAAATTAATGGTTTTATGATATGCTGGTCATCTGATGAAGTCAATTTAATGACGAAAACACACGTGAATGTATAGGGAAGGCGTTCATGATAAAGGAGTTACAAGTGTTTCCGTGTTTTATGCAATAAAACTGCTTAAATTGGTGGTTTGGATTCGTTCTTCATGAATACTGCTTGGTTTTTTGGTTTTAGTGACTTTTGGGCAGTATTATCCATCTCTTTGTTTTTTTCTTGGTCTACATTTGTGGTTCACGATGGATGGTTCCCCACCTCCTGATCCTAAGAGGCAGGACGAAGCAGGGTAAATGAGGAAACTCATTGGCCAATTAACAGCCTTAGTAGAACTTCTTACACCTATGAGCCAGTCGTTTTTAGAGACTAGCAGCGTCAACATCCAATCCCGCATCCTTAGAACCGAAGGGTTGAACGCTAGGAGCGGAAAAAATAACTGGAAGCAAGGGGAGCTTACTGGCGGAACTTCTGAAGCCGGCGACCTTGGTGGACCTAACAATGGAGTTATTGAAGGTACTTTTGATGCTGCTAATACCCCGACGATCTTTAAAAACCTGGAAACAAGAATTGGCCCTAATGGAAGTAATAACGCTTTTCGTGAAGAGCGGGGCTTGAATTCAGGTACTTTGTCAACTAATATACATAAAGAGACTTCCGACTGGTTAAAAGGCAAATATGTTTTTAAATGGGACTATAACAACAAACGAGAGGGTCTGAATGACACCTATAGAAACAAAATTGATAAACTTTCTAAATTGATGCATAAATTTAAAACATTGGACATAGAGAATGAATATTTAAAAGAATGTATATCTAGAGACATTGTTCCTAAGGGACTACGTGTTTTTAAGTTCCCAAATAATGTTGTTATTGGCACTGATTTTCACAAAGAACTTTTAGAAGTGTTTAATAAATGTGGTATAGATGTATTGAAGTTAATTATTAAAGACAAAATAAAAAGCCAAAAAGCTATACAGAAAGATATTAATGAACTAGACCAGCATATTAAGGATGATTTATTTTTTTCAATTAGAGAAGAAAAGGAAAAATATTATAATATTAGGAAAGATATAGATATAAAATGTAAAGATTTAGTGAGTAGAAAATTTAAAAAGCTCAAGAGAGACATTAATGAATATGAGAATCACACGTTACCCTATACCTAACAAAAGATATATGAATCATGTTAATGGGCATAAACACAATGGTAGAGAAAATAATTTTAATGTTAATGATGGTGCAACATGTTTTTATGATGAGGATGGACAGGAATACGATATAGTATTCCCACCCTTAAGGAGGTCTGAGAGACTGAAAAGTAAACAGGGCCCTCAGCAGCAAAATTTTCCAGAGAGGGGGGGGGGAGAAGGGGGAGAGGAAAATTTTATTAAGTCCGCACCCCACAACACACAGTGATAAAAAAAATAGTAAAAGATAAGTACAAATATGTGTACAACAATTTTACCATTTATAATTTTAGTGAATTAATTTTAGAAAAGGAACATTTTGATTTATTTTCCAGGGGACTTAAATTCATACCAAACAGTAAAGGAGATTTAACAGGTAGTATATATATTGGATATAAAAAGTTTTTTAAGGAAGGTAAACTTAAGTATCATGTTTCTCAACAATAAAGCTCAATATAAGACAGAATTGAAACGAAAAAGTATATATAACCCCCCCGTTACATCCCCAATTAAAAAACATGGAGAGAATTATAGAATTGGAAGTGAGGAAACAAGCAAATAAAATATGGTACAAATCAAATTTAAGTAAGAAGGAAAGTGACTTGCTGTATGAGGTAAAAAACAATAACAAAATTAGAGTGATGAAACCTGATAAAGGGGGTGGGTTAGTCATTATGGATAGTATTCTATATGAAGGTAAAATGAATACTATCCTATGGAATGAAACTAGATACTCAATAGTATCTTTGAATGAAATGAATATAGCTTATAATAAAATAGATATTATTTTGCAAGATATGTTAAATGAAGAGATTATAGACTATAATACCTTCAAGTATTTGAAAGTTGACAAACCTAGAACCCCCACGATATTTGGTATACCCAAAATTCATAAAAATTTAGAAGACCCACCTTTTAGACCGATAGTTTTGGCAGAAGGGTCAAAAACATATCCTTTAGCCAAATTTGTAGACAAGAAATTAAAAAATGTATGGATGAAAAGGAAATGTATTTTAAAAGACTCTTGGGATTTACTGAAGGAATTACCTGACAGCTCTACCAATGAACAATTATTATTTGTTACAATAGACATTATTGATTTATTTTCCTGCATCCCATAAGAAGAAGGAACAAAAATGTTTGAAGAAATAGTGTACGGAGATGTGGTTTTAACACAAAATGACAAATTAATAAGTACTTGGCTAATGGAGCTGGTTTTGAAGAATAATTTTATTTATTTTAATGGGGAATTTTTTCAACAAATACAGGGGGTAGCAATGGGTGCAGCTTGCGCCCCTACATATGCTAATTTAATACTTGCTTATTGGGAAGAAAAATATATATTTAACTCTGAATTTAAGAACTGTTGGAAGATATATAGAAGGTTTTTGGATGATATATTAAATTTTTGGATAGCTGGAAGAGAAAAATTCATAGAATTTATGGAATATATAGGGAACACTACCAATTTCCTAAAATTCACGTATAAAATCTCTGAACATAATGTGAAATATTTGGATTTAGAAGTTTATAAAGATGGACATGAATTAAGAACTAGAATATTTAGAAAGGCTACCTTTTGCAATTCTTATTTACACTTTGAGAGTGCCCATCCCTTTCACTGCAAAAGAAACATAGTGAAGGGACAGTTTGTTTGAGGAAGTCGAACGACAAGCTCAGATGTAGATTTTAAAAAAGAATGTGAACTTTTAGAAAAAATGTTTCTAGAGAGAAGTTATCCATTAGCATTCATTGCACAAATAAGACAGGAAGTGGAAAAAGGGAGACAGGATACATTTTGCCCCATATACAAAAAGAAAGATATTAATAACGAAATAGAGAATAATAAAAAGTATGAAGGCGAAGAATTCCAGCAAATGTTGGTGCTTGAATACAATGGATTGAACAATTTAGTTAGAAATATATTTTTAAAAGAATGGGGAAAATTTGTAACTTTAACTGATATAGAAAATTTAGCCAATATACCTCAGAAAGTAACCTTTAAGAATTCACAAAATATAAGATCTATAATAGAGAATAAAAATAAGATAGATAAAAGGAAAAACAAAATAGGTACATATAAATGTGGGCACTGTACCCAATGTAATGCATTATAAATAGTGATAGAGTATTTTTAGAAAGTAGAGGAAGATATGTAAATAGTGGGGAATACTACAATTGTGAATCCAAAGGCATAATATACCTAGCTATCTGTGAAAAATGTGGATCCTTCTACATAGGAAAGGCCAAAAGGAAATTAAAAAGAAGGACCTATGAACATGTGTACGAAATTTCAGTAGGAAAAGAAAGTAATGCCCTATTCAAGCACACTAAAGTTTGTTCTAACTACAAATATAAATTCTTAGTTTTAGAACAGGTAAAAAGTGATATTAGAGGGGGGCTTTGGGAAGAAAAAATTGAATTTAGAGAACTTTGGTGGCAGATCACTTTAGAAGCTGACAAAGCCCCTGGCTTGAATGATTGTATTTCCATAATACCTTTACTAAAATTGAGATCTGCAAAACTATGAATGTAATAATATGAGTGGCCAGGAGAGGGCACTGTTATTTAATATTATTAAACAAATGTGAATGAGATATATGGATTTATTTTTCCTATGTATTAAATTATTTCAAATAGCAGTTTTAAATGAATTAATTTTAATGGATTTTTAATAAGTGATGTTTACTATATTATATTTATATTTAATATATTTAATATATTTAATAAAAATGTATTTTACATAAATTTTTAACAAAAGGGGTAACATAATAAGATAATTGAATTTTAATTAATGGTGAATTTCTATTGGTAGATAAGGATGTGTTGTAGTATAAATTAAAGGTTTTATGATATGCTGGTCATCTGATGAAGTCAATTTAATGACGAAAACGCACGTGAATGTATAGGGAAGGCGTTCATGATAAAGGAGTTACAAGTGTTTCCGTGTTTTATGCAATAAAACTGCTTAAATTGGTGGTTTGGATTCGTTCTTCGTGAATACTGCTTGGTTAAATGTTGGAAGAAAAAACAATAAAACACTTACAAAACAATGCAGAAGGCACCCTAAATATTCATCGCGTTTTACTGTTGCAGTCCTAACAAATGGGTTATCCGGCCCCCGGTAGCCCTCGATCGGCCTAGATACCAAAGGTAAGGGGATATGACGTCTGCTGCCGTCGGTTGTATAGAACGTCAGTATCCTTGGTACAAAAGGAGACAGCCAACGTCACTTCCTCAGTCTTCTTTGCTGCGGAGCCCAAAGCAGAAGCTTTTTGCACGAGTGCCAGTCGGCCGTTTACCTTCTTGATTTCCAACTACGAAAGGTGAAGTCATCTACAGCTAAGTACCCCGTTGGGGATACTCTTTTTCTTGCCTTAACGAATGTCAGAAAAAGTTAATAATTGTCTTGCCTGTGGAAAGCAGATTCCCCATAGAGATTTTCATTCTTACTTCATTATTTATTTAGGCCTTGACCATGACATTCCTAACTGTGATCTCTGTGCTTCCTTTAATCCACGTACTATCCGTCGTCGGATTAAGCTTTTAGCTAAGAACTTTGGAGTTTGGCCTAAGTTCATCGGTATGGCGTCCGCTGGTCTTCAGGCTCTGGATGTTCCTAAGAAGCATAAGGACCGAGACAGAGACAGGCTTCAGAGGGTCATATCTACCGACAACATTAAGTTGGTCATCAATGAGGCGCTTTTACAGCCCCTGCAGACCGCGGATTTACCTCGCAGGCCTCTGGGGAGACCATTTAAGAGTCCTCCATGCCTCTGGCTTCCATTTTGTCTTCTGACCTTCAGCCTGTAGCTAAGCAGGCTCCAGTTTCCAAGGCCTCCGTTCTTCATTCTGACAGCAGACACATACAGATGACCTCCTCGGTAGCCAAGCCTCCTGAGTTCTTCCGACTTTCAGGTAAATTTTTTAGTCGCAAGCCTGTGAAGAAACAGGCTCCAGCTGTTTCTTGTTCCCCTCAATCTCAGATGGTTAAAATGGCTTATGATCTTTTGACTCTTATTAGGGGCTCACAGCCTCCTCCTTCCAAAAGAGGCAGGGCTTTGTCTCCAGAAGCTTTATCTTTTTCAGTTACTGAGACTTCCAGCATTTCTGCTGATGAATAGGAAGCTTCTCAGGTTTTTTCTTCTTTTGAGGATTCTGATGCAGAGGAATCCATTCCTTCTGCTTCTCCCCCAGAGGATTTTTCTTTTGGTGATACTTTGAATACTCTTAGGGAGCATTTTAAATGGGAAAGTCAAGACTACCCTCAATCCAAAAAAGATCAGGGAATTTTTGGATTTACCTCAGCAAAAGCCTCTGGCTATTCCTCCTGTGTTGGACGTGGTGGATGATGTTTTTTTGGAAAATTCTTTGACTCCAAATTCTGCCCCTCCTGCTCCCAGGAAACCTGACATGTATTACAGAGTTCCTGATTCTCATTTGTTTCTTTATCGTAATCCTCTGGCTGACTCAGAGGTTATTTCTCAAGGGCCTAAAGGGGTTAAGGCCACTGTTACCAGAAACCCTGTTTCTTCTGATAGAGAATCTAGGAATTTAGACAGGTGGGGAAAGAAGGTTTATACCTCTGCCACTCTTGCTGTTAGGTCTACTAATTGGCCTTTTCATATGCTAACGTATCAGGCATACCTTGGAGGCTATTAAGTCAAATATTTCCAGTGTGCCTCTCTTGGCGGAGAATAAGGATATGCAGAATTTACTTAATTCTGCCAGTTTTGTTAACAAGCATTCATTACACTGTGATTTTGACATTCTTGAAGCTTCCTGCAGGGCTGCAGCTATTGGATCTGTTATCAGGAGGCATGCTTGGCTCAGGGAACAGCCCCTTCCAGAGCCTGTCAAGGCCAAGCTTTTAGATGTACCTTTACACAAGGACAGTCTTTTTGGCAGTAAAGCGGAGGAGGTGCTCAAGTAGATGGAGGATAAGGCCAAGTCCATGCAAACAGTTAAAGACTTTCTGCAAGTTCAACCTCCTCGCTTTAGCAGGAACTACCCTTCTAAGAGTAGGATGTTTCCTGATACCAGCAGGCAAAACTGTTCTAGGACCAGAGGTTATAAATCTGTTAGGGCACATGGGACTACCCCTCAAAGGACTAAACAATGCCATGCTTCCACTTCTAAGTCGGGAAGTTCTAAGCCTGCATCGCAATCCAAGCATTCTCAATTACTTTGTCCAACTTCTGCCTGTTCTTGCTTGCCCGGAGTTTCCTTTAGGGGAAGGTTGGCCAGTTTTGCAAAGGTCTGGGCCACTATCACGGGTGACAAATGGGTACTCAGAACTGTATCCCTAGGACACCTTTCTGGTGCACAAAGGATTCCTGGACATTCCTTCAAATCGAAAGGCAGAAGTAGAAAAGCAAGTTTTGTTTCTGTTGCATCTGGAGGCAATAGAATCAGTTCTTGCTCAGAAGGTAGGCCAAGGCTTCTATTCCAAGCTTTTCTTGGTGCCAAAAAAAAAGAAGGCACCTGGTGGCCTATCCTAGATCTCTCCATTCTGAACTCCTCCTTGGTGATTCCAAAGTTCAAAATGCCTACTCTTCATCAGTTGCTACCAATGTTGGGCAAGGACTCCTGGCTGGTAACTTTGGATCTCAAAGAATCTTATGTGCACATCCCTGTCAGGGAAAGCTGCAGGCAGATGTTCATCGTGTTTTACTGTTGCAGTCATTACACTTGGGTTATCCTGCTGGCAGGCTACCTGCAGTCGGCCTAAATTCCAAAGTCCTGGTCCAGCGTCGGTTGCTGTCGCCTCTTCCCTGACGTTGGTGCGCCAGGGGTATAAAAGATGCAGCCGACGCCATTTTCTTCAGTCTTTCTTGCCGCGCAGTGCCCGAAGCAAAAGCAGTTCGCAAGTGCTGGTCGGCCGACTCCTGAGATTTTCAAAATTGAATTTCAGATCCGAAGTCTTCAATAAAGCTAAGCACCCCATTGGGGAAACTTTTTTCTTGCTCCAGACCGATGTCAGAAAAAGTTAACAATTGTATTTCTTGTGGGAAGCAAATACCTCATGAGGATTTTCATTCTTATTGTATTCCTTGCCTAGGCCCTGACCACGACGTTGCTAGTTGTCTGTTTTGTGCTAGATTTAACCAATGCACTATTAAGCGTCGGTACGATTTTGCTTTTCATTACTTTGGCCGAAGGTTTAACTATATAATGCCGTTGGAACAGTTGACGACCGGAGTTCATAAAAACCGCAAGGAAAAAGAAAAGGACAGGCATCCGAGGTCCAAAACCGATGACGAAGCCTCTTCTACGCCAGTTCTCAGTGAGGCGCTTTCGCAGCACCTGACACCCGCTACCTCAGAGCCACAGGCCGCCTCCGACTCCCATGTGGAGACAGCTAGGCCTGTGGATACTCAAGGTATTGGGCCTTCGGAAACTAATCCCTCAGATGGGTCCGGAGCCGCTGAGCAGGCATCGGCTTCTGAGGGTGTTTTCAGACCTATACAGCTGTATATCGAGCCAACTTCAGCATCCAAGACTAAGACAGTTTTAATGACAAGGAAACAAGTACAGCATTCTCCAGGACAGACTTCCATGCCTAAGAAACAGATGCTCAAAATGGCCGAAGACCTAATTACTTTGATCAGGGGTTCCCATCCCCCTCCTGATAAGAGGCCTAGGCAAGACACTGAATATGATTCCTCTGATCAGGTTTCCATTTCCTCTGACTCTTCTTCAGAACAGGGATACTCTATTCCTCCCTATGAGGATTCTGATGCTGAAGAATCTTTTCCTTCAGCTTCTCCTCCTGAGGATTACTCCTTTGGGGAAACCCTGCATACCATGAGGGAGCATTTCCACTGGGAGAGCCAAGATTACTCAGAATCTAAGAAAAGGCTCAGAGACTTTCTCTTACTACATCAGCACAGACCTCTTGCTATTCCACCTGTTCTAGACATTGTAGATGATGTATTTTCAGAGTCCGACCTGTCTCCCGACTCTCTACCTCCTGCACCTGTTAAGCCAGACAGATACTACCGGGTTCCAGATTCACATAAATTTCTATATAAAAACCCTGCTGCTAACCCAGAAACTATTTCTCAGGGTCCCAAAGGGGTCAAGACCGTTACTGCAAAAAACCCTGTCCCCTCAGATAGAGATTCAAGGGCTCTGGACAGATGGGGGAAAAAGTTTACACTTCTGCTACCTTGGCTGTAAGGGCTTTAAATTGTCAGTTTCATATGCTTAAATATCAGCAATACTTAATGTCTCTGCTAAAACAGAAAATGTTGACAAATTCGGAATGTTCTGAGAACAAGGAAATGCAGGATTTATTGCATGCAGCTGAACAAGTGGCAAAGCATATTTTGCAATGTGGTTATGATTCACTGGAGGCCTCTTGCAGGGCCGCTGTGACAGGTTCTGTCATTAGAAGACATGCTTGGTTAAAGGAACAGACTCTGCCTGATCATGTTAAAGCAAAACTATTGGATGCTCCATTACAGCATGATACTTTGTTTGGTGTTAAGGCAGAAGAGGTGTTGAAGAAAATGGAGGATAAAGCTAAATCTATGCAGACAGTAAAGGATTTCTTACAGGTACATCCACCCAGATTTAGCAGGAACTGGCCTACTAAGAATTGGTCCTTTCCCGTGTCAGACAGGCCACAAAGAGGCAGATACAGACACCCTAGAGGCAGGCAACAGCCCCAGGGCTCATACAGGCCCAAACAATGGAGTGCTTCTACCTCCAAAAGTGGAGAAGACAAATCACAACCATATAGGAAACAGTCCCATTGACTTCCCTCTGCCAATGCCAAGCATTTATCTTTTGGCAGCACCCTTAGGGGGGAAAGCTAGCACTTTTTTCACAAAATTGGCACCTGATCACCCAGGACAAATGGGTCTTAAATATAGTCTGTCAGGGCTACAGGTTCCACTTTCACACCCTTCCAAAGGCAAAAGGTATGCCAGACCTGCCACACAATCAATGGGCAGAGGCACAAAAACAAGTTTCATCTCTCATGGACATGCGGGCTATTCAGCCAGTGCCACAACAAGAGCAGGGACAAGGATTTTACTCAAAACTTTTCTTAGTACCAAGATAGAACAAAGCATGGAGACCAATTCTGGACCTGTCTATTCTAAATACTTTTCTGGACGTTCCGAAATTCAAAATGTTGACTCTGCAGCAGCTTCTGCACATGCTGGACAAGCGGGCTTGGCTTGTACCTTTGGACCTCAAAGAGGCATACCTGCATGTCCCAATCAGGCACTTGCAGAAGATACCTCAGATTCATAGCTGGCTCAATGCACTACCAATTCTCTGCACTGCCCTTTGGCTTATCTACTGTGCCCAGGGTCTTCACAAAATCCCTGGTACCAGTAATTGCATTTTGCAGACAGAGAGGAATTCAAATATATCCCTACTTGAACGACTGCCTTATTCAAGCAGAGACCAAAGACATTCTACTAAAGCATCTGGCGTTTGTAAAAAGATTACTAATTTACCTAGGGTACACAGTAAACGAAAATAAATCAAAACTAGTACCCGCTCAATAGATAATATTCCTGGGTGCAAGCTTAAATACAACTGCCCAGATGGCTTATCTCATGCCAGACAAGCAAAGGCAACTAACTTCTTACTTCAAAAGCATGGCAACAAAGACCCAGTTATCTGCAAGAAAATTCTGCAGGCTCTGGGCTACATGGCATCCTGCATTCTGCCAGTTCCATATGTAAGACTGCATATGAGGAAATTACAATGGTATCTAAAAAGTGTTTGGAGTCAACATTGCCACAGCCTGGAATCATTAATCTCACTCATTCCCTGCCTGCAACAGGAGTTTCGATGATGGGCACAGGCTTGTCACCACAACAAGGGACAGCCAATCACTTTACCCACAGCCAGGCAAACACTAACAACAGATGCATCAGATTATGCCTGGGGGGCACACATGGCAGGAAAATGTATTCAAGGCACATGGTGCGGAAACCAAAGGCATCTTCACATCAATCAAAAAGAGATGCTAGCTGAACAAAATGCCCTGACAGCCTTCAAGGACCTACTTCATCCAGGACAGCTGCTGATAAAGACGGACAACACCACAGTCATGTGGTACATAAACAAGCAGGGGGGCACACATTCCTACCCCCTCTGCAGACAAGCCATGATCTTGTGGAACACAGCATTGACTTACCAAGTACACCTGCAAGTACAATTCCTGCCAGGAAAAACAAATGCTCTGGCAGACGAACTAAGCAGAAACCTTATGGATCCTCACGAGTGGAAACCAGATCCACAAATCTTCAACATGATAACAAGGAAATGGGGATGCCCAGACATAGATCTTTTTGCCTCCCCTCACAACTGCCAACTTCAGAGATTCTGCACAAGGACTTATCACAAACAAGCATGGAAAGTGGACGCCTTGTCATTCAGCTGGAACAACCTTACAGTCCATGTCTTTCCTCCACTGCCTCTCCTTCCCAAGGTATTCCTAAAGGTCAGACAAGAGAAGCCACAAATTAAACTGATTGCCCCGGATTGGCCACGCCAACACTGGTACCCAATCCTAAGGAGCTTGTCTCAAGGCCCAGCCTGGACATTGCCTCAAATTCCTCATTTACTGTCCCAACAAAACAATCAGATCTTGCACAGCCAACTCAGAACCCTAAATCTAGCTGCATGGTGGATAGTGTAACCATTCAGAATACACCTCTCTCTACAGCGGTTATGGATGTTATCTTGGAGGCCAAGAGGCCCAGCACCAGAAAATCTTATGCAGAAAAATGAAAGAGATTCTGTGCTTGGAACCAGGCACAGGGAACTGACACACTTGTTCCAAATATTCCTCAGATTTTACAATATCTAACTGAGATGCTGGACAAAGGCCTATCCTTCTCATCAATTAAGATCCATACCGCTGCCATTTCAGCTCATTACAATACGGACCCACCTATTTTTTCACATCCATTGCTTAGGCAGTACCTTACGGGGGCCAAAAACATAAGACCTCCAAGGAGAGCACCAGTACCTGCATAGGACCTCAATTTTGTCTTGGAAAAACTCACACTGCCTCCTTTTGAGCCAGCCAATACAGCTGAGATAAAATTCTTATCATGGAAAACAGCTCTGCTCCTAGCAATAACTTCAGCAAGAACAGTCTCAGAGTTACAGGCATTAATGGCTGTGGAACCTTTTATTATCTTCCATCCAGACAGGGTTTCTCTAAGGACAAACCCAACATTTATGCCTAAGGTAGTGTCCATTGTGGCTCTTAACCAAACCATTCATTTGCCTACTTTTTACCCAAACCCACAGAATAAAGGGGAGAGACTTCTGCATTCTTTGGACATACACAGACAGCTACACTTCTACCTGGACAAAACTAAAGCTTTCAGAAAGACTGAGCAGCTTTTAGTGGCATATGCTGCAGGATCACAAGGAAAGGCCATCTCAAAGCAGACTATTTCAACATGGATAGGACACTGCATTCGTTTCTGCTACTCACAATATGGCAAATCAGTGCCTAAGGGCATTAGACCACATTCTACCAGGGCAGCATCCACCTCAGCAGCCTTCCTCAGAGGAGTACCAACCAAGGATATTTTGGAGGCTGCAACTTGGACTTCAGTGCACACTTTTACTAAGCACTACCACTTACCTCTTTACTCTAAATCCAGAGCAGGCTTTGCCACTGCAGTTCTGCAGGGCTTTATAGCCACTCCTAATTCTATTTAGACCCAGCCGCCCAACCTCAGCTTTGAGATTCAACCCAAGTGTAATGACTGCAACAGTGAAACATGATGAACATAGTACAGTTGTGTACCTACCATAAATGTAGATGTTCGAGTGTATTCACTGTTGCAGTCCAGGTTACCCTTCCACCATCCCCCTTTCTTTGCTGGGACTTATCTGTACTTCTCTATTCTTTACAACCTATGCGGTGTATTTGCTTGTAGATGAAGGTATTGTTTATTTTACTGCATGCTTTTATAAGCTATGTTTTTTAGCCTACCCTTTTGGGGGGACCTAACATCTGGGGCAAGAAAAACTGAAGAAAATGGCGTCTGCTGCATCTTTTATACCCCTGGCGCACTGATGTCAGGAAAGAGGCGACAGCAACCGACGTCGGGCCAGGACTTTGGAATTCAGGCCGGCTGCGGGTAGCCTGCCAGCAGGATGACCCAAGTGTAATGATTGCAGCAGTGAATACACTCGAACATCTACATTTATGGTAGGTACACAGCTGTACTTTCCTTCACTTCAGAGTGGACAAGCAACATTATCAATTCTCTGCGCTGCCCTTTGGCTTACCTACTGCTCCCAGAGTTTTTACAAAGTGCCTGGCTCCAGGCAGAAGAAAATTCAGATTTACCCTTACTTGGACGTCTGTCTGATTCAAGCAAAGTCTCGGGAACAGCTGTTAAAGGATTTGGAATTTGTAATTTGTAAAGACTCTTCTCTCTTCCCTGGGTTACACTCTCAACGAGCAAAAGTCAAAAATGGTACCATCAGAGGAGATAACATTCCTGGGAGTGAGTCTGAACACAACCGCCCGGATAATATATCTCATCCAGGAGAAGCAAACAACTCTTTCAGCTTACTTCAAGGACTTGGCAAGCCTGTCCCAGCTCCCTGCAAGCTCTGGGATTCATGGCCTCTTGTATTCTCATGATTCCATATGCAAAGCTGCATATGAGAAACTTGCAATGGTACCTCAAGAACCTTTGGTGTCAACACACACACCCAGGACCTGGATGTGATTATTCCTCTGTTTCCTTGTCTACAGAGAGAGTTTCTATGGTGGGTGACGGCCTATTTGCAAAACAAGGGCATGCCTTTCCGTCCACCTACTGCAATTCAAGTTCTGACCATGGACTCATCAGACTACGCCTGGGGAGCTCACCTGGATGGCAGATGCATACAGGGACATTGGAACGCCCAACAGATGCACTTTGCACATAAACGTGAAGGAATTAATTGCAGTTCACCAGGCCTTACTGGCTTTCAAGCATCTTCTTTCGCCTGGAACTCTACTGGTCAGAACAGACAACACCACAGTCATGTGGTACATCAGCAAACAGGGAGGGACTCATTCTTACCCCCTGTGCAGACAAAGCATGGTTCTGTGGTCCACAGCAGCGGAATCATTGGGCCTACATCTTCTAGCTCAGTTTCTTCAAGGGAGACTCAGTGTTTTGGCAGACCAGTTGAGCAGACAAACCCTGGATCCTCACAAGTGGCAGCTGAATAGAACAGTCTTTTACAGCATCATTCAGCGTCGGGGTACTCCGCAGGTGGATCTTTTCTCTTCCCCGGACAACCACCTCTGCCACTTTTTGCACCAGACAGCATCATAGCAAAGCCTGGAAAGTGGAAGCTCTGTCTTTCCCTTTGATGTTACTTTCAGTTTATGCCTTCCCTTCTCTTCCTCTCCCTTCTCTTCCTCTCCCTTCTCTTCCTCTCCTTCACAGAGTATTGTTGAAGATCAGGGATGAAAGACCAGGGACCATTCTCATAGCTCCAGACTGGCCCAGGCAGCATTGGTATCCTCTGCTTCGCAGTCTCTCCCATTTTCCTCCATGGCATCTTCCTCTGAAACCAGATCTTTTTGTTCAGGAAGGGGGAAAACTGCTGCATCCTCATCTTCAGACTCTCCATTTGGCAGCATGGCTCATTGTATGAATCAATCCATTTCTTCTTCCCTTTCCCAGCAGGTGGTTGATGTACTTTGTGAGGCCAGGAGGCCTAGCACTAGGAAGTCCTACGCTGGCAAATGGGAAAGATTCTCTCAAATGGATGCAGACTAGAGGGGAAGCTTCTTCTCAGCCTACTCTTCCTCTGATCCTGGAATACTTGGCTGAATTGCTTCAAGGTGGACTTTCCTTTTCTTCTGTCAAGATCCACGCTTCAGCTATTTCTGCTTACTGTTCTTTTGAACAGCCCATTTTCTTTCATCCTCTGATGAAAATGTTTCTCAGAGGTGCTAGCAACTTAAAAGCTCCCAGAAGGGCACCTACTCTGGCCTAGGACCTTAATTTTGTGTTGGAGAAGCTTACCTTCCGCCTTTTGAGCCAGCTGCCACTGCAGATTTAAAGTTTCTCTCTTGGAAAACTACATCCCTTTTGGCTATGTCTTCAGCAAGGAGAGTTTCAGAACTGCAGGCTTTGATGGTTGTGGAGCCTTTTCTCATCTTCCATGCAGATTGTGTCTCCCTGAGAACCAATCCCTCTTTTATGCCGAAGGTGGTTTCTAGTCTGACTCTTAATCAGTCTGTACACCTTCCTACATTCTTCCCTAATCCTTAGAATAGAGGTGAAAGGATCCTGCATTCTCTTGATGTACACAGACATTTCAAGTTCTACCTGGACAGGAGTAAGGATCTTCTAAAGTCAGCTCAGCTATTGGTCAGCTTTGCTCTTGGAGCTCAGGGCAAAGCTATTTCTAAGCAAACCATTTCTAAATGGATTGCACACTGTATTGAATGTGTCTTTCGGCTTTTCCCGGTTAGGGGTCGCCACAGCGGAACTCCGGTCCGCTAATGAGTGACAGTTGATTTTTACATACCGAGTTGCCAGTCCTGTTATTCCTTTCATGGCAAGGTTCCTCCTCAAGGAGTGAGGATCCACTCCACAAGAGCAGCCTCCACTTCTGCAGCTATTTTAAGGGGTGTCCCTACTAAAGACATTTTAGAGGCTGCCACATGGTCTTCTGTACACACTTTTACAAAGCATTGTAATTTGTCTTTGTTTTCTAGATCCAGGGTGGGTTTTGCCACTGCTGTTCTGCAGGGCATTCTCTCCAATCCTTGATTGTGTTGGTACCTCCTCCCTCTTCTCTGGGCTTTGGTAATCAACCCATTTGTTAGGACTGCAGCAGTGAAACACGAACATAGTACAGTTGTGTACACTTACCATAAATGTAGATGTTCAAGTGTATTCACTATTGGAGTCCTGGTTTCCCTCCCTCCTTCCCCCTGTTTTGGTTTTCTCCTGCTCTCCTTTCCTAAGGTGCAGGCTTTATTTGGTTTAGTTTACTAAGGATGCTTTATATTTTGGCTAAGCCTTGTTTCTTGGGGGCTCCTGACATTTGTGGCAAGAAAGACAGGAAGTGACGTTGGCTGCCTCCTTTTGTACCAAGGATACAACCGACAGCAGCCGACATCATATCCCCTTACGTTTGGTATTCGGGTCGATGGAGGGCTACCGGGGGCCAGATAACCCATTTGTTAGGACTGCAACAGTGAATACACTCGAACATCTACATTTATGGTACGTGTACACAATTCTACTTTCTAGACATCCTGTCTCCTTGCTGCATTGAAACCAACTTTTATAACACAATCGTAAAATAATTTAATTTCAACTTATTTTCTTGAACTTTTGCAAGTTCACTCTGCATGTTCCAGTTTCTACTATTAAAACATGCATTTGCACAGGTATATAGTTTATATACATTTCTGTTCTTTTCCAGTAGGGTACACTGTGGACACATCCTTGAAGTTCAGTACTGTACAAACCCTGTTCAATATACACTTCTGTACCAGTAGCACATAACATATAGTTCTGTATAAATCATGTCAGTATTCACAAATGACACAGAATTATTTACAGAATTCTAGATAGCTGTGCTGGCAGTGTGACACCCCCCCCCCCCCCGAAAACTCACACTAGTTTTTCACGTGACCCTTGAGAAACGTTGCTTGAGAAGGTTGAGCCTGTCTGGGAATACCTTACCCCATTCCCTGTCTTGAGAGCCCGTCTGCGTTGGCATTGCTAACCCCACTAAGGTGCTGCACTGCCATATATCATATGCTTGCAACCCTAGGCTCCACTTCAGTAACTTGGCATTTTGCTGGCTGGCTCGATATAGCCAAGTTAAGGGATTGTTATCTGTAACTACAGTGAATTTCCTTCCATATAGATAAGGCTGAAGTTTCTGCAGTGCCCACTCTGTAGCTAGACATTCCTTTTCTACAGCTGCATAGCATTCCTTCCTGGGTTGGCACCAACGACTAAGATGTACTACTGGGTTCTCTTCTTCCTCTGAGGAAACCTGGCTAAGTACAGCCCCCCACCCATGGTTTGAAGCATCCACCTGCACAACAAATTCTTTGCTGTAATCTGGGCTGGCTAACACAGGGGGTCCACCCAAAGCTCCTTTAAGCTTCTTGAATGCTTGCTCACATGCTGGGGTCCACACTACCTTATCTGGCTTGTTTTTCCTTGTCAGGTCTGTGAGGGGAGCAGCTGTGGTACTATATCTCGGGACAAACTTTCTGTAGTACACTGCTGTCCCTAAGAATGCCCTGACCTACTTTTTGGTAACAGGGGCATGCCATGCCTGAATGGCTTCCACTTTGGCAGGTACTGACCTGATCTTACCACTCCCTACTCTATGTCCCAGGTAGGAGACCTCTGCCATACCCACCTGACATTTGCTGGGTTTAATGGTCAACTCTGCCCTCTGTTGTCTGCCCAGCACCTCCCTGACATGCTGAAGGTGCCCTTGCCAGGAATGACTGTAGATTGCAGTATCATCTAGGTAAGCAAGGGCAAAATCTCCTTCTAGGATACAATCTAACAACCTCTGGAAAGTCGCTGGGGAATTTTTCATCCCAAAGGGCATTTTCATGAACTCAAACAAGCCGAAAGGAGTCACAAAGGCTGACTTCTCTCTAGCACTGGGAGTGAAGGGCACCTGCCAGTAGTCCTTGGTAAGATACTTAGCCCAACCCAACTGCTCTAGGGCTTCACCTGTTCTAAACATGGGATAAGCATCTGACTCTGTGTCACTATTTAATTTCCTGTAGTCCACACAGAACCTGGTGCTGCCATCCTTCTGTGGTACAAGCACTACTGGGGAGGCTCAGGGACTGCTGGACTCCTGGATTACCCCTAGTTCCAACATTTCCTGTATCTCTTCCCTCAGAGTCTGTTTAACTCTCTGAGACACCCTATAAGGGGCCTGCTTAATAGGCCTTTGGGGTCCTGTATCCACATGGTGCTCCACCAGGTGGGTGCACCCTGGTGTCCCAGTGAACCTGTCCCCAAATTCCTGTAACACTGCCCCGATTTCTTGAACCTGGGTAGGGGATAGCTGCTGGGACATTGCTACCCCTTCCACTGAGGTGTCAGTCCGAGACTTACTGAAGAGGTCATTCACTAGATCCTCCTGAGACTCCTCCTGCCATCCACTGCAAATACTCAGCACAAGGGCCTCCCTATCATGGTAAGGTTTCATCATGTTAACACGGTACAATTTGTGCCCCTGCCTCCTGCCTAGCAGCTCTACCATGTAGTTAACATCGCTGACCTTCCTTACCAGCTTGTAGGGTCCCTGCCTAGCAGTTCTACCATGTGTAAAAGCCCACGTTTCCTGTAACTAGTCTAGTCGAGATACAGATTTGCTGTATCCAGGAGTGTTTGTAAGCTTCTGAGAGGTGCCAAAGTCTGCTCTTCATTTTTTTTCCTTGATCTACTAGTTCTCTCCTCTCCTGCACTTTTATAGGTTCATAGGTTTATACTAGGCTATCCGCCCTAGGGCATTTATAAGCCTAGCCAGAATGTGTTTGGCTTTCGCCACCCATTTTAAATTTATTTTGCTATGCCCTTTTTCGAGGTTAGTATACTGTGCCTCTGTCTAACAGTGACACAGAAGTGATACCGGGTAAACCTCGATCTCCCATCCACTCATCAAGATTCCTCTTGAAGAGAGTCAATGAGGGACTCTGCCTAACCTGGACTGGGATTTTATTCCAGAGTGAATGGAGCCTCTGGGTTATGAATCTGTCCCTCCAGCATGTCCTATTTATTTCACTGCTGAGGTTCAAGTCTCTCGAGCGTAGCTCGATGGGATTTGGATTTTCTGAGGTGCAGCATGTCCATTAATTCCGGGTTGGACATGGCTTTACACATCAGGCACAGATCGCCTCTGAACAGGCGGTATGCCACTGAGTAGAGCTGGAGTTTCTTTAACCGGGCAGCATATGGCATCTGTTTGAGCCCTTTGATCCTCTTGGTGAGGTACTTTTGGGGTCTTTCCAGTTGCTGCAGGTGTCTGGTAAGGTACATCCCAAAAGGGGCATTGTACTCAATTATGGGCCTGATGAGGGATGAGTAAAGAGGCACGATGACCTCCCCTGATCTAGATGTGAATCCCTTCATGATTAGGTGGGCTATATAAAATGTTTTTCTAACCACTTTGGCCAAGTGGTTGTCAAATGAGAGATTGCGATCAACGTGGGTCCCCAGGTCCCTAATTACTTCTTCTGTACTTAATGGATTACCACCTATGTGGTAATTTGTGGGCACTTTGTTTTTGCCTAAGGGGATGACTATACACTTTTTGGCATTTAGCTTGAGGCCATGGCTCTGGCACCAGTTGTCTGTTTCTATGAGGCCCTTTTGGAGGATGCTTGTGTCGGCTGGAGAGTGGATTATGGTGCCCAGTTTGCAGTCATCTGCAAACTTGGTCAGCCACAGTCCTTCCGTGTTGGCCTGTACCTCCGAGAAATATATACCAAACAAGAGAGGTCCCAGGACTGAGCCTTGTGGGACACCACTTGTAACTGGTTTGGAGTCTGACATGGCTCCAGCAATTCTAACCATGTGGGTTCTGTCCTTGAGCCAGTTTGCAATCCATCTAGTGACATAGTGGATTATATTTAAGCTGGTGAGCTTATCTATAATGCCCGAGTGGGGTATTGTATCGAAGGCTTTTGCGAGGTCCAGGTAGGCTGTGTGGACCACCTTCTCCTCGTCAATGGCCTTGGTGACTGTTTCAAAGAAATCAACCAGGTTTAAGAGGCACAGGATCTGCCCTTAAAGTCGAACTGGGTAGGATCCAGTGTCTGTAGGTCCCCAATATCTTTATTTATGAGGTCCATGATGATCCTTTCCATAGCTTTGCAGACCAAGCTAGTCAGGCTTATGGGGCAATAGTTTCTGTTGAGGCACCACCTTTATGGAGAGGGACCACTGTTGCTGTACACCACTCTTTGGGCACATATCCTGTAGTAAGGTTGAGATTGAACAGTAGTTTTATGTTTGGGTTTAGCTCTTCTTGGAGTTCATGGAGGACGTAGCCCGGGACACCGTCTGGTCCCATTGATGCTGTGTTTTTTGCTTTGGAGAGGGCGGCTCTTACCTGAGCATCTGAGATGTCAGGGGGGCAGCACTCTGCTGGGATAGATATTTGCCCTTTTGGTGGGGAGGGGGGGGGAGTTTGCACTGAACCTGTCAGCTAGGATGTTGGCAATGTCTGTGGGTTCAGTGTATTTTTTGTCATTTTGGACTAATTCTGAGCATATCTGGGAATTACCACCCAGGTTCCTAACATAACTAAAGAAAGCCTTGTGATTATCCTTAGTGTCCTGTGCAATTATTCTCTCGAAGCTGGCCTTAGACAATTTTATGAGTGCCCATAGTTTTTGCTAATACTGATCAGTGATGCCTTCCCTTTTTGGGATTTTGCTCTATCATTTAGTAGCTTCCTCCTTCTATTGTATAGTTTGTTTATGGCTGGGGTCCACCAGACAGGACGTCAGCCTTTGGAGGATTGGGTCTTTGTTTTATTTGGGATCGCATGATCCATGCATTCCTGAAGGTGTTCATAGAATGCGTTTATAAAGGATTCTGCGGTCTGGGCCGTATTTTACACAGGCCCGGGGGCTTTGAAGGATTCCACCTCGGTTTTGAGGAGTGTGAAATTTGCTTTAGAGAAGTTTTTCACTGTGGTTTTCTGGGCAGGGGGGTGGGGTCGGGTTGTGAATATCCAGTGAGATTAGTTTATGGTCTGATCTTACCAGTGAGGGATACACTTCTGGTCTGGAGCGTAGAGTCCCCATGTTGGTGATGATCAGGTCCAGTATGTTTTCCCCTCTTGTGGGAGTGGTAACAAGTTGTTCCATAGCATTTGAGTTTATAAATTCTAGGGTGTTGAAGCTAGAGTAATGCTCCCAGTCTATGTTTGGGTAGTTGAAGTCACCCAATATAATGGTGTTTGGAGAGACTTTCATATTTTCCAGTGTTCTCAGGAAGGCTGAGTGGGGTTCCTGGGTTTGGGAGGGTGGTCTGTAGCAGGCTATAAACTGGAAGGCAGTTTTACCCACTGTTAGTTGCACATGGATAGTATCTGATGCTTCGTGCTTTGCCACCATCCTTGACGTGTGGGTATCTTTGATGAATATCGATACTCCCCCTCCTTTACTACCACTTTACCATACTAAACTTCTTGTAGCAATTATTGTAGCACACAAAAGTGCTACCAGCACTAAACGTTCTACAAGGAAACAGTTCGAGTACTACTTATTAATTCCCACCCCTCTGGGCATGTCTAAAGGTCAGATCCCTGTGCTTTCTCCTGTTAACCTGGTTAACTTGGGCATCCTGAGGCAATGTAACAACTGCCTCATGTACACTGACAACCCCCTCCTCTTACCTCCCAACACTCAGACTTGCGAGAGATGCACTTTTATATTCAAATTGGAAGGCACGCACTCTCCAGCCAAGACTGGAATAGCTGGTCAAGAGGAGAAGGTCTACACTTGCACCACACCACATGGAACACACAGCCCTCCAGAACACACACTAGCACTGCCTTCACATAAAAACACAAACCACACACCCACCTTCGCAGAGGCTGTCAAAAATCTACCCAAACAGCAGAGACCTCCAAGACAGAAAGACATTCGACCACCACAACACAACACTAATAACGAGACACATAACTCTCCTAAACAGTGTGCCGCTCAACCAAAGCCCCTAAGGCAAAACAGCATGCCCAGCACACTAGTCATAGGTGACTCAGTAGTGAGGCACACTGATGTCCCACTCACTAGGTTGAATAAGGAGAAAGTAACAGTCAGGTGCCAGGATCCCCGCCATATAACGCACGCACTCAGGTCCCTGAGCAACAGGTACAAATATGACTCTGTCATTGTACATGTGAGTGTGAATGATCTGAGACATACCTCCCTGTACTACATGAAAAAGACATGGAGGAGCTCTCAGATCATGTAGCCCAGGCCCGTACGACCCTAGCCCTGAACAACATCTTACCATCACCCAGAATGATACCACAGTACAAGCAGAAAATGATTCAATTCAACAATTGGCTAAGTTTCTGGTGTCATTCTAAGGGGATCCAGCGTCATGTCTGCTTGGGATGACATGATTGACAGACCTCGATGCTTTGCCAGAGATGGCCTGCCTTTGTCACCCCTGGGATACCGGATACTGGCCAAGGCTCTTGCCACCCCTGTAGTGCCTTTTTAGGCGGTGTTCCAAAGACCAAATTACCACTGTAACAGCTACAAACAAATGCAATCTGAGGGTCATGCTGCTCAGAGCTAGAAGTCTAAGTCTCAAAATGCACTTGCTTGAAGCACTCCTTAAAATGGAGAACATCAACATTTTTGCTGTAACAGAGACCTGGTTCAAGGCAGCAGAAAACACCCCTGGACTACCAGGCTGTAACTCATTCCACATCTTTCAGCCCCAGAACTTGGACCGAAGCTCCAAAGGTGGTGGTTTTTCCATATTCATAAAGGATGCACACACCTCCAGACTGGTAGCCCAATGTAACGCATCAAAGATACTTCAGGTGCAGCTAATATTGGGTAAGACAGTGATTCAGGTCGTAGCCTGTTATAGGTTCGCAACCATATCCCAAGACACTCACTCCATGTTCCTGAGCACCCTGGAGAATGTTAGGGTCCAACCTAACACACTTATAATGGGTGACTTCAACTACCCCTCCATTAACTTGAAAAACTACTCATGTACCAATACAGTTGCCCAACGTTTCGTGGAATTCATTAATTCCAATGCCCTGGACCAGGTTGTTCTTACCCCCACTAGAGGTAGCAACATCCTTGACCTGGTCATTACTAACATGGGCGACTGTTGCTCTACACCAATAGTCAACTCCTCCCTGGTTAGATCTGACCACAAATTAATCACCTTAGAAATCCCCCCCCCCCTGCAAAAGTAATCACCATGAAAAACGTCTCCAAAGCTAACTTTGGGCTCCTAAGAAGAAAGATGGCTAACTTCACGGCACCCATGCAAATGGAGAATAGTTGCGTTACTGCCGAATCATACACCAATGCACTGTATGAACACGTACACAAATGCATGGATCTTGCCCTACCCAATAGAACCAAGGCACTCTCCTCCAAAAAAAGGAAGCCAATCTGGTGGTCCCCTGCCATAAACAAACTCTACAGCAGAAGAAGGAAACTGATGCAGAATAAGGTGAAGTCCCAAGACTGGAAAAACTCCTTTATCAGCCTCAACAAAAAGTTGAGATCCCCTCATCAAATCCTCTAAAGCTAGCTATGAAAACAGAATTGCAGCAGATAGTAAAGACAACCACAAGGCCTTCTATAGTTATGTAAAGAACCTCCACAGCAATACCCAGATTTGCTTTGAGCTACTGCACAATGGTACCTTCTATACCGAGCCCACAGAAATTTACAATATACTGGCCGACAGATTCAGTGCCAACTTTACCCCCCCATGAAAGGACCAATCACAATACCGGTAGATTGCCAGGCACCTAGTATTGCTGCTGCACAGGTTAAAACAACACTGTCCAAGGCCAAGAATACAGCTTCTATGGGACCTGGCAATATCCCTGTCTGTGTTCTACATGAACTACAGAGTGAACTGGCACCTCACCTGTGTGCCCTGTTCAATCACAGCCTCACTTCAGGCTTTGTCCCTACCGAATGGCGCACTGCTATAGTCATCCCTCTCCACAAAGGAGGAGCGACTACAGACCCCGGGAACTATCACCCCATTAGCCTGACAAGTCTGATATGCAAAGATATGGAACGCATCATCATGGATCTAATAAACAAGGATATAGGAAATCTACAAACTCTGGATCCCACACAGTTTGGTTTTGTGAAGGGTAGGTCATGCCTGCTCAACTTGGTCAACTTCTTTGAGTAAGTCACCAGAGCTGTGGATGAAGGCAAGGTGGTTCATACAGCCTACCTTGATCTGGCCAAGGCCTTTGATGCCATTCCCCACTCAGGAATCATAGAAAAAAATCACTAAGCTAGGCATCAACACCTATATCACTAGATGGGTTGCAAACTGGGTCACAGATAGAACCCACAGTGTGAAAGTAGCTGACTCCAAGTCAGACTGCCGACCAGTCAGTAGTGGAGTCCCACAGAGATTGTTCCTGGGTCCTCTCCTGTTTGGTATCTACTTCTCAGAAGTCCAGTCCAACACGAAGGGTCTTTGGCTGACAGAGTTCACAGATGATTGCAGGTTGGGAGCTATTAACTCCCCAAGTGATATTGACATCCTACAGAAAGGCCTCACTGAGACTAACAACTGGTGTCAGAACCATGACCTTAAGCTCAATGCCAAAAAATGTGCAGTCATCCCCTTGGGAAAATCGGTTTCCCATGAACTACCACATCAATGGTAGTCCACTGAATACAGAAAGCGTTATAAGAGGTCTGAGAACACAGGTTGACAGCAGCCTTTCTTTTGACCTCCACACTGCCATTGTGGTCAGAAAGTCCTTCTATGTGGCACATCTCATTACTAAGGGTTTTGCATCCAGGAAGAAAGAGGTCATTGTCTCCCTCTACTCTTCCCTCATTAGTTCATTCATACAGTACAATGCCCCATTTGGCATGTACCTCACTTGACACCTGTAACAACTGGAGAGGCCGCAAAAGTACCTCACAAAGAGGATCCTAGACCTTAAACACTTGTCCTATATGGACAGACTCAGAAAACTCCAGCTATTCTCAGTCTCATATCGCCTACTTAGAGGCAATCTCTGCTTGACTTGCAAAGCCATGTGTTACCCAGCTCTGTTAGAAATGCTACATCTGAAGAAATCCCAATCCCTCTGCACCACAGGCTACAGAGGCCTCAAGCTCATTACCACAGTCAACAGAACGTGCTGGAGGGACAGGTTCATGACCCAGAGACTGCCCATGCTATGGTATAGACTTCCCTTGCATGTCAAACAGAGCACCTCACTGGCCCACCTCAAGAGAAATCGTGATGAGTGGATGGGAAATAGAAAATTCACCCGGGGAAAACTGCAGTGGCTCTAGTCGACAGAGGCACTGGAAACTAAGGTCGGGTGGCATGATGCCAGGGTAATCCTATGGGCTAGGCTTGTAAAGGCTCCAGGGCCATTAGCCTAATACACACCTATGAACCTATACGGTTAACATCACTGACGTTCCTTACTACCTTGTAAGGTCCCTCCCAAGCTGCTTGCAGCTTGTCGTATCTGACAGGAATGAGAACCATTACCTGCTGCTGTATAGCATGCTGTATACCTCGAGCATTCCTGTTATACCAGACTTTTTTCTGCTGTTGGGCTTCTTCCAGATTTTCCCGGACCCAAGCCCATGAGTTCCCTGAGCCTTATCCGGAGGTTTAGGACATATGCCAGAACAAACTCCTTGTGGGAGTCACACTCACCCTCCCACTCATCTTGATTCAAATCTAGAGGTTCCCTCACCGTGTGCCCATATAGCAATTCAAATGGTGAAAAACCTATGGATTCCAGGAGCACCTCTGTGTAAGCAAACAACAGATGGGGCAAATGTTTGTCCCACTACCTCTTAAACTGGTCTGCAGATGCCCATAGCATCATCTTGAGTGTAGATTTTAACCTTTCAACAAGGCCATTAGTCTGGGGATGGTAGGGGTGGTTTTTAGGTGCTTCACCCGACAGTGCTTCCACAGATAAGCTGTCAGGTCTGACATGAAATTGGGACCTCTGTCAGTTAGTATTTCGTTTGGAAAACCAACCCTGCTGAAAATTTCTAACAAAGCATTTGCCACCTTTTCTGCCTCAGTGGAGGACAGAGCCATTGCCTCAGGGTATCTGGTAGCATAGTCTACTACCACTAAGATATACTTTTTCCCTGTGGAACTTGGAGTACTCAGAGGCCCCGCAGTATTCATAGCTACCCTCTGAAATGTCTCCTCAATCACAGGCAAAGGCATCAGAGGGGCTTTCACCTTGTCTTCTGCCTTGCTTGCCATTTGACACTGCTCACAGGTCCTGCATTGCCCTGCTACATCTCTAGAAATCCCAGGCCAGTAAAATTTATGCATAATATGTCTCTTTGTATGTTTTATTCCCATATGACTTGCAAAGGGAATGTCATGGGCTATGGCTAGACATGCCAGACGGTAGGCTCTGGGCGCTACCAACTGCTGTGTTCTCTTCCCCTCTAGACCTCCCTCAGGGGTCCACTCTGTATACAGTAACCTTTTGTCCCAGTATACAGATTCCCCCTTCCCTTGAGAATCAGGTGCCTCATTAGCTACCTCCCTCAGGCCTTGTAATATAGGGTCTGAGAACTGAGCCTGTCTCAACTCTCTCTTTGTTACCCTTCCCAGTTCCCCTTCCACAGGAAGTCTGATATTCTCTGACAGCAGTGCCTCACTGTCAGCCTGGGTACTACTGCTCACCCCTGCTCTTGCAGTCACTCTGTCCAGGGAAACATCTGTACCCCAAAGCAGCTGTCGATCACCTTCTGTCTCACTGCTACAGGGTAGCTCCCTCCCTGAAGTAACCACTTCACCAGTACTGGATGCAAGTGTGTGATCTGTCTGGGTTTCCCCCAGGCCACCAGACCCACATGCTTGTCTCCAAGCCTGACTGCGTGTAACTGCATGCACCCAGGGTACTGCTTTATTAAAACCATTTCCTATCAGGACATTTACAGGGATATCCTCAAGCACACCTACCTGCTGGCTTCCTTTGCCACCCTTCCAGTCAAGGTGAACCCTAGCCAAAGGTGTTTGGAATGGGGTCCCTCCTAAAGCTCTGACTGGAGTAGACTGCCGAAGCAAGTAGTGCTCCTCTATAACCATTGCAGACTTCACAATGATTAGGTCAGAGGCTGTCTCTCTTTTAGCACTGGCCTCTTTTCCATCTACTAAGATAGGATATAACTTTTTTTGGTAGTTTGATACCCTTGTTATCTTGAGACAACTTACTTCTGGCATTTTGTCATTCCCACTTACTGGCTTTCCCACCCCCATCTTGCCTCTGTGGACATCTGTATGATATATGGCCCCACTGGTTGCATTTAAAATGTTTAACCGTTGGTCCTGTACCTGTACCTGGAGTAGTGGCTTTCCCTGCTACTGTCGGACACTGTTGGGGCAGTCTGTGCTGCCCACGATGGGTTCCCTTAGACCCATGAGCAGCACTGGGTATCCCTTTCCTGTGCAGTGGTGCTCTGCTTGCTAGGTATAGGTCTCCCTTCTTCCCCAACTCATCTGCAGTATTGCATTGTCTGTCAGCTAACCAGATTCTCATGTCCTCAGGCAAAGTGCTAGGGGCTTGTGCCCTCACCAAAAGGTCTGCCAGCCCTTCAGAAGTGGTGGTCTGACATCCACTCACCCACCTATGAAAATAAGTGCTTAGTTTAACAACATATTCACACACTTTCATCTGCCTTGTGTCTATTCTCACAAAACTTTTTTCCTATAAGCCTCAGGTGTAAACTTAAAGCATTCTAACAAACACATTTTGACTGTATTATAATTTAAGCAGTCGGTATCAGACAGTTTAGAAATAGCAGTCACAGCTTTACCATGGAGTAAGGTGGTCAGGAACCGTACCCAGAGCCCTTGTCAACATTGTGCTGTTTGCATACTCTTTCAAACATATGAATGAAACTATTAAAATTACCCCCCTCTGTAAATTGTGGAAGAAATTTACTAACCATTGTTGCCTTTGGAGTTCGGATACTCACTTCCCCATTACCTCCGTGACTCTGGCGAAGAGTCAGCATGTCCTTTTCATATTGCCTCTGCCTCTCATTCTTCTCAGCCTGCACACGTCACAGTTTCTCATTTTCCTCAGCCTCCAGGCATCTCAGTCTCTCTGCTGCTTCTGTTTCCAAACTCTTGGCCTCCAGCTCAAGTCTCTTTTGACTCCAGACAGATTTTTAAGTCCTCTGTGAAAAGGTTGAACTGTCCATTTTCTGAGAGTTGTACATCTCCAAGGCCAGTCTGGTTGTCCTCCTGATTACTGGTCTGTGATGCAGCTATGCCCAAAGCTACAATAATTTTTCCGTTAGTCAGGTTGGCATGCGCCAGTCCTTTAGCCCAGCACATCTCAGCCAACTGACTCTTTGTCAGCTTGCCATACTCTTCTGCTGACATGCTTGCCTGCTCTCCTTGTTGTGAAACTCTCAATGTTCACTGCGTGGCTGACTGAGAGTGCAAACAACTTCAGTGACCACTGTACACAGGCTACAGGAATTCAATATCAACACCACTACACGCCAATAAATATGTGATGTGGATATCCCACCTCTGTCCACCAATTAATATGTGATGTGACTGCACTGGCCCCAGTAATCAAGGATCCTCAATCCTCACCACTGGCAGTAATGGGAGATGTACACAATGGAAAGGTGACAAGTACACACACAGTAAAGTGCAGTTTCCCTTAAGAGCACACAGTCAGTCTGGGGCTGGTTTCTCCCTCTTTCTCTAGATCCCCAATGACTCCCCACTGGCACAGCTGTATGATTGAGAACTCAGCTAAGTTGCCAAGCCAAAACCTCCAGCCAGTGTCTGTCCAACCAGTGCTTCGTGCTGGCACACACACACTTTGAGATTGGATTGATATGCAAACACACGCACCTAGGAAAGGCTGGCACAGGTTTACTAGCTATGCATCCTTTTGCCCAGACTGTAAAGTAGTTCCAATTGCCACCAGCCACCCTTATTAGCTGCTGTAAGACCCTTACCAAAGGGTGTCCAACCCTACTGTGTAATGTTACTTTTAACAAAATGGTAGTGTTGACCAAGCTCCAGGCTATTAGGAGTGGCCTGTACAGTGTCACCAAATACATATGCCAGTATTCTAAGAGCATAAATATGTCTCATCTTTATCAGCCACAAAGATAGGTTAATATATTTAATTATAAATATTAAAAGAACAAGACAATATGCAGTAAATCGACACAGTAACTTCAGAGTTAAAAATCCCAGGAAATATTTTAAAACAACATTGCAGGACAGTCTCAAATAAATACAGAAAACATCTAAACTAATCTTTACTATATTCCTAACTATATCTAAAAGAAATTACAGTATCCTCGTTACTTACTGTTAGCAAGGCAAGTGCAGATGATGATGATGAGTGGATGTTCTTGCTAGGTCCAAGACAAAATACAAAATGCACAGTCTGTCTCTCAGAGAGTTCTTAAATTACTTTTGTCATAGACAGCGCACCATGGTTTCCTCATGGGTGTTCATAAATACTATTCTGCCCACTTTAGACAATATTCTTTCAATAGGAGCCTTAATTCTAGAGCTTACCGAAGTTTCTGACTTAGTCTTAGATTTAGAGTCATTAACAAAGTTGGGTTTGGACTCCGCTGTCATTAGTTAACTCACTAGCTGTTCATCAAATGGATCTTTTGATATCAGACTAGATTCCAATATATGCTTCCCTTCTAAAATCCTATTTGTAGTTCTCCAAGGCTATGTTTTTGGTTCTGTCAGTTTTCAGTCTTGAACGCAATGCCATGGGTTCTTGTCTTACTGAATCCTATCCTTACAGTATAATAAAATTGATACTCTATAAACTGTATGCTTTGTAATTATTATCCTAAGGTGTTCCATTATCCCCACTGACTTCTAACCAGAGAAGAATCATTTTCTGTATTTAAATTTCTTAGCATTCACAAACCATTTTAAATCAGTGACCGTTAAAAGGTACACTATTGTAGGTAGTCTCCTTCAGTATGTATTACTAGCTTTGTAACTAAGAATCTTGTAGTTAGAAAACTAAAAGGAATTTATTTGCGCTTCAGTGGCCCTTAGAAATTGTTGTATAAATTAACCCAAGCTTATGTTGGACATTCTGACATTTGCACTGGCTTAACATTGCTGAGATGGACAGAGAACGATGAGTTTTAACACCCACATCACCGCCATCAGTATTTAAGTGTAATGGAACCAGTCATGCGGTGGGTTTGAATCCTCCCACTGATAGCTGCTAATATACAAAGGGCCCTAAGAATGTATGGTAAATGTGCAGTGCTGCCATAAGTAACAGCCAAACCCTGCCATACTAGCATGAGCTTCAGGCTATACAGCTATGGGTTAGAGTGAATAATCACTGACTTCCTTCTTGTATTTTACCCATCTCATCCTGAGTTCAGTGCCTTCTAATGCAGTCTTACAATAAGTAATGGAAAAACAAAATTATTTTGAATAGATGCACCACACACAAACTGCATTTTCCAAACTGTGAACAGGTGAATGGAAACTTTTCAACACCACAGTCCACAATCTTCTCCCAAACTTGGATAATGCTGCCACCAATTAGCTAAAATGAATGGTTGGGAAGCAGAATATTTACCCCAGGACTGCCCCCTGTAGGAGATGGGTCCTAAATGCTTTATCTCGTGCATGGATGTATGATCCTAGTTATTCTGACTCTGTGTAGTATATAATTATTGACCATGGGCTGGGTAAGGCCAATATAACACCAATTGGGATAGGTTAATTCAAGCACCAAAAGGGAAATTGGCTAGGGTTAAAATGGCCCTCAAGGGGCAGATATCCTAGCATTTGCCTATGAACCTATAATATCCAATGTTACTGCTGGTTTAGCTTGGATGATATCCCTTTTTGTCACCTGACTTTCAGTTCCCAAGCTAAAACCCTCAGTGTTCAACATTTAACTTCTCTCTGTGAAAATACATAGCCTTCAGATGTTTGCAAATGCTAGAAGGCATAAAACAATAAAACAGTGACAAAACAATGCAGAAGGGCACCCTAGTTCTAGACATCCTGTCTCCTTGCTGCTTTGAAACTAACTTTTATAATACAATCGTAAAATTATTTAATTTCTTGAAGTTTTGCAAGTTAACTCCATATGTTCCAGTTTCTACTATTAAAACATACATTTGCACAGGTATATAGTTTATATATATTTTTGTTCTTTTCCAGTAGGGTACACTATGTTACATCCTTGAAGAGGCTCAGTACTGTACAAACCCTGCTCAACACAAACTTTTGTACCAGTAGTTTAATATACACACAACATATAGTTGTGTATAAATCATATCAGTATTCAAAAATTACTTAGAATTATTTACAAAATTCCAGATAGCTGGGCTGGCAGTGTGACAGACCTAACCAACAAATCAAATCAAGCACAGTATCACATGAAGCTGTCTTAGCTCAACTCTATGAGTTTAAATAACAACCTGCCAAGCTTTGAGGCCATTCAGCATTTGGAGTATATTTATGTGCGTATTATTACAGAATGTTGGTTTAAAGGGGGAGGAAGCAGTCGCTGTGCCAGGGTTTTGCACTTACGATGTCTAGAGATCTGATGGCAAGGTGTATATAGCTATACTAAGGAGCATGTACTGGCTGCAGTCACTATTGCCAAGAACACAACCTCAGCAGGCCCTAATAACATCCCAGGATGCCTCCTGAATAGTCTAAAATATGACTCATCAGGACCACTGGAGTCATCATTTTACTAAAGTCTTAAAATGGGTTTGTGCTACATGAATAGAGGACTACAATGGTTAACCCCCTTCATAAGGGAAGACCTTCTGGAGATCCTGGAAAGTGCAGCCCACCAGTCTGACTAGTCTTGTTTGCAAAGCCGTGGGAAGAATTATCATGTAAATTATCAACAGGGACATTGGAGACTGATACTGGATCCGTTATAATTTGTCTTTGTCAGAGGAAGGCCATTCTTACTGAATCTGTTGGACTCCATTGAGAAGGTCACTAAAGCAAAGGATGAGGAGAAAATGTGTGTACTGCCTACCTAGATCTGGCTAATGCATTTAAGACCATACCCACTCCAGCATTGTCAACAAAATTATGGAACTAGGTATAAACCTCTTTTTAACATGATTGAAAGTTAGCTAGCTCACTGATAGCACCCAGAAGGTTAGAATTTGTGAGGCCACCACTACAAGGAGGCCAGTCACCAGTGGGGTTTCCCATTGCTCTGTGCTGGGCCCACTCCTCTTTGGCTTCTACCAATGTCAATGGCCTTTGGCTGACAAAGGTTTGCAGATGATTGCAAATTGGGAACAGTCATTGAATTGCCCCAATATGTGAGCACCCTTCAGGAAGGTCTAATGCAGATAAGCACTTGGTGCCAAAGCCATGGCTTAAAACTCAGTACCAAGAAATGCATTATAATACCTTTTGAGTAGTCAACCACCCCAGGTAACTACATCCTCAATAAAGCACCCTTAAAAGTTGATTCACTAGTCAGGGACATGGGAACTCACATAGACTGTAGCGTAGCGTTTGACTAGCTTCTGTGTTGCTCAACTTATAAGCAAGGGCATGGCATCTAGGTCCAGAGAGGTCATCATGCCACTGTACTTGGCCCTCATCAGATTCATCATAGAGTATAATACCCTTCCTTGTGCCTGTGGCTACAAGATTTGGCTTGCTTCTAAACCATCTGGAAATACAAAGCTGATGTAAGTATTTTTTTTTTTTTTTTTTTTTGCATTTGCTCTAACTGTTTCAGTGGTATTTAATAACTCTGTGCTGTATTACTTTTTTATCACTGTTTTTCTGCCTGCATTGTTAAAAAAAAATCCCTCTGTTTGTTAATGTACTGCTCTTAGGTTGTTGATTGCCTTGCTTCTGTTCTGACATTTGTCTCCATTTTATTTTTCCTAACCACCTGCCCAACTCTTGTTGTATTCTTAAAACTTGGTGGCTTTTGAGTTGCCTGCTTATACTATAAATTTGATATTGGACACTCCTCCCAGTCCTATCACATCAGCTTATTCTACTGAGTACAGTGAGATCATTTGGGAAGCCCACCCCCTTAGTTTCTTAACCTTGAATTATCTTCTGTTTCCTCCATTACTACTGGTGTTTCATTAAGTTTTTTTGAGAGAACCTCCACATATGTGGATGTACGTGTTTGATGCGTGCTGTTTGTATGAGTAGTGGTACTATGTGAATATGTAGTGGTGGGCACAAAGAAGGGTATTATACTCTGTGCTACTGTTGTGATTGAAAGATCACATGGATTCTAGATTATTTGTGTAAATACACCTCTCACACTCTGTACTGGAGTGTGTTATTAGTAGCGGGTTGTCTGTGTACATGAGGCAATTGTTACACTGCCTCAAGAGACCCAAGTCAACAAGGTTGGCAGGAGAAACAAGGATAGTTCAACTGTCCATAGTGCTAGGTTGAAGACTGTTGTCACTAAGGGTGACTTTTCAGAAACGATCATGGAAGAGGTCGGCGAATGGATATTTCTGCCTGGGTTTTAAGGGAAAATTTGTTGAATTTAACTGTCCTGTTTTGGTGCACAGTGTGTGTTGTGCACAACGTGCAAACAAGCAGAAACCTGCTCAGATGCAGGGTCTAAATACGAGAAGATAAAACTTGAAAAAAAAAAAAACTTAACAAAATTTAAAAGGACCACTGAGGATGTTTATTCAAAGTCCTAGTCCAACCTGCCTTTACCAGTCAGGTGCCAGTCAGACACAGTTCTCTCACAAAAAATGCAGATAGGCCAATCCAAAATGGCCTGGAAAATGTGCTCAGAACAAACAAACAAACCAAAACCGTTCCAGAAGTAGCAGGCCTGGATCTGGACCATACCTGTCAACTGTACCAAATTCCTCAGTATTTTTCATTTTTGGTCTCTAAATAACAGGGTGCCACAAATTCCCAGTTGGCCTCTTTAAATTCTGATTTCAGCATGCAGACAATGATGCTGGAGCCATAGACTTTTTTTTTTACATCTTATCCAGCTAGCAAATGATGCAGCCTAAAGATTACAGCTTATCCTGTTATCGGAAGAACTTCTGAAACAATAGCTTTCACTGAAGTGTTAATTGCTTTCAGACATGGTTTAAGTTGCACCAGAATGTTTATATTTTTAAGGGTACCCACTTCATGAAGAGTTTTGTTCACTATTGTTTGTGTGGGATCTTAATTTCTGAATCACATTATAAGGTAATTGAGTTTTCTATCCATGACTTCACTCTCAGAAATAACTGTTGTTTATACTAATACCTAGTGACTTGATCACTCACCCATTCAAATGTTTTCTGTCACAATTACTGATCTATGTTTTTTCCAGTATTTTCCAGTATTGCAGTTAAGCAATTTACTCTTGTCAGTGAACTATGTATTTACCTTGTTTGTCTGCTTGCAAGGACTGGTGATCTTTTAATAATGACAACCCCCCACATACACACTGCTGTGTTTATTGAAGAGTTAAGAAAAGTATGCACCTAATTCGCTTGACCATGCCAAACTAACATAAACTTCCAAGCCGTAACAATGTGCCCCCCCCCCCAACTAAATATACCAACTCCAAGATCGCTCTACATTGGGGAAAGGGCAAATTCCTGATAATGGGCAAGCAAATTCTTTCCCACTGAAAGAATTTGCTTAACTGGCCATTCGAGATTGTAAGTTTTCGACCCTTAGCTGTCGATGTTTAAGTGTTCAACAAGCTAAGCGGTTGATGATATAATATAGACCCTCCAAACACACACATGTACATGTTGAGACGGACAGATTTTGACAGTTGTGATTTTTTAAAGAGTCTTATGATTTACTTGTTAATTTTAATATTACAGCTGCATAAGTTATGGTAAGCAGCTTTTTCAAATTTAAACAGTGCATATTAAGCTCTCTGGCATCAGAATATATTGGATAGTTCATTTTTTGTAGAGTACATGGCTGTCACAAGGATCTAATTTTAGAACGTTACTATTCTGCTGCTTTGTCAACTACTTACCATTAAAACGACCTAATCTCAAATTAGTTATGGGTCATATTGCAGTGTGTTAACCTCAATCCAGGTTCACTCAGGCTTGGGCCTATCCCTACTTGATCGACAGGCATTGTTGATGTAGAGTCACTGAAACACTCTCCATCTCCACAAACTGAACTGAAGTCAGTAAATGACTGCATTTGAGTTTCTCAACTTCATATCCTTCCGAAAACGAGTGCTAATGCAAAACATGTTTTCCTATCTCCTGTTCCTAACTTTATAGGAGTAACTATTAAAATCTGTCCATGATTGATTTGTTTCTAATCTTTACAAGTTTGACAGTACAACTAAGGTTTCTAAAGCAGTCCATTCAGTAGTTTGTTTTATTAGTTTTTATCCGAATGGCATACTTTAAAGGTTGCAGACCAACAAAATTCACCAGGGTCCTCAGATGCAAAAATATATAAAGTAAACTATATATATTTTCTGTACCCACGAACTACCACATAGGCAACAATCTACTTAACACCGAATGTGTGATAAGAGACCTTGGGACCCAGGTGGACAGTAGTCTCTCCTTTGATAGTCACATCGCCACAGTAGTCAAGAAGTCCTTCTATGTAGCACACCTCATCATAAAAGGGTTCTCATCCAGGAAAAAAGAGGTCATTGTTCCCCTTTTCTCGTCACTCATTAGACCCATTATAGAATACAACGCCCCTTTTGGAATGTACCTCACAAGATATCTGCAGCAGCTGGAAAGGCCACAGAAGTACCTTACAAAGAGGATTACTGGCGTCAAACAAGTACCCTACACTGACCGCCTCAAAAAACTCCAGCTTTACTCCGTAGCATATCGCCTACTCCGAGGTGATCTCTGCGTAACATATAAAGCTATGTCAAACCCAGAGCTGTTGGACATGCTACACCTAAAGAAATCCCAATCCCTCCAAGCTACAAGCTCTAGGGACCTAAACCTTGTCACCACAATAAACAGGACACGCTGGAGGGATAGATTCCTGTCCCACAGACTTCCGATACTCTGGAAGAAGCTACCCATCTATATCAAGCAAAGTTCATTAGCACTCTTCAAGAAAAATCTTGATGAGTGGATGGTAAATAGGAAATACACCTCAGGTATCACTTCTGTGTCTCTGCTGGACAGTGGCACAGGAAAATAACTTTCTTGGGTGGCATAAGCTGTTGTACCTTGCTGGCTAGGCTTACGTAGGCCCTTGGGCCAATAGCTTTGTACCTACCTATGAACAAACTAGAAAGAAAATGAGGGGTTTGTCTCTGCCCTTGTTTTCTTTCTAGTTTGTTTGTATACTTTTAAGCATACCTTTACAACTGCAAGTAAGCAGTCCGTAATAAAATACTAACACAAATAGAAGCCTTGCCTTACCAGAAACAGTTTCTAAGGGTTCTATTTGTAATCCAGTGTGAAACCATTAATCCTATATAAATTATCAGACTGTACAACTACATGTAAACAAACAGTTTTCAAAATGTGTATTACATTGAAATGATTTAACTGAAAAAGTGAAGAAAAAAGAAATTCATTTTGTGGCATTTCTTTAGGGCTAAGTAAAATTGCTTAACAGGGTTAAGACTAGAGTCTGGCCAGTGAGTGGGTATTGTAGGCTGTGTACTGGGTTGTGGGTGTAATTTACTAGGTCTGTGGTCAGGCTTTGCTTTGCTGCATCTCGGGTTTTGGTGGGGTAATTGCACTATAACGCTATATTAAATATATTGCTCAAAACACATTTTTGTTAGTGAAAACTTCCATTTTACTTTCATGTGCATCAAACTAAGTTATAAACTGGGTAAAGGGTAGTCCAAGAAGGTGCCAGAATATTGTCAGCGGTTCCAGTCCCATGACAAACTTGCATGAACTGAAATGGCAATTTCTTAATCTGAACAACAGCAGGTATTTTAATATGCTAACAAGTGATTTCATACTGAAACACATTTTAAATGTTTATGTAATATGTGCTAACAAAGGTGTGTAGCACGTATGTGTTGTGTAACTTGTAATGGAGTATATAGCAGGTAGTAAATGTTACAAAACGCTTTTCTTCCTGTGTTAATGCTAATCATAAGCATGTCATAATGAATATAGTAACATGTACTTACTAAATGGCTACTGTGAAGCTTCCTTTATTTTGTAATAAAATCATTAGTTTTATTACATTTAGAATAACGTTTAACTGTTTCTCTTGCCACAAATATTCAGCTGTAACCTTGCAGTTTTTTTTTTTGAATGTTCTTAGGTAGGTACTAGGCTATCTGCCCAAGGGCATTTATAAGCCTAGCCAGAGTGTGTCGGCTTTCGCCGCCCCATTGATTAATTAACTGATCCTTTGTCAAGCAGAGCCAAGGAAGTGATTCCAGGCATGTATTTTCTGTTACCCATCCACTCGTCAAGGTTTCTCTTGAAGAGTGTTAGTGAGGGGCTCTCCCTGATGTAATTTTGAATTTTGTTCCAAAGCATGGGGAGTCTCTGTGACAGGAATCTAGCCCTCCAGCATGTTCTATTTATTGTTGTGGCGAGGTTTAGATCACTAGAGTGCATGGCTCGCAGTGACTTAGATTTCTTTAGGTGGAGCATGTCCATCAAGTCTGAGTTGGACATGGCTTTGTAAGTCAGGCAGAGATCACCTCTGAGTAAGCGATATGCCACTGAGTACAGCCAGAGTTTTCTCAGTCAGGCTGCATAGGACATATGTTTGAGACCAGTAATCCTCTTGGTGAGGTACTTTTGTGGTCTTTCCAGCTGTTGGAAGTGTCTTGTGAGGTACATCCCAAATGGGGCATTGTACTCTGATGGGTCTGAGTGACTAGTAGAGGGGCACTGTAGCCTCTTTATTTCTAGATGTGAACCCTTTAGTAATTAGATGGGCCACATAGAAGGATTTCTTAACTACTTTTGCAATATGATTGTCAAAGGAGAGATTACTGTCTACCTGGATCCCCAGATCTTTTATTACCTCTTCTGTATTAAGGGGGCTGCCACCTATGTGGAAATTCGTGTGTGTTTTGTTTTTCCCAAACGGGATGACTGTGCATTTTTTGGCATTTAGCTTGAGGCTATGACTTTGACACCAGGTATCCGTCTCAGTAAGGCCCTTTTGGAGGATCTCCGTGTCAGCCGGAGAGTCAGTTATGGCTCCCAGTTTGCAGTCATCGGCAAACTTGGTTAGCCATAGTCCTGCTGTGTTTGCCTGTACTTCTGAGAAGTATATGCCGAACAGTAAGGGTCCCAGGACCAAGTCTTGCGGGACACCACTTGTGACTGGTTTAGAGTCGGACCTGGAGCCCGCTATTCTTACCGTGTGAGTTAAGTCTATAAGCCATTTGGCAACCCATCTCGTGACGTAGGAGGTTATGTTCAGACTGGTGAGTTTTTCTGTAATACCCGAGTGGGGAATGGTGTCAAAACCCTTTGCGAGGTCAAGGTAGGCTGTGTGCCCTCATCTATGGCCTTGGTGACTGTCTCAAAGAAGTCAACCAGGTTTAGTAGGTATGATCTGCCCTTAAAGCCGAACTGGGTCGGGTCAAGTGTTTGGAGGTTCCCAATGTCTTTGTTAATGAGTTCCATGATGATGCGCTCCATAGCCTTGCAGACGAAGCTAGTCAGGCTTATGGGGCGACAGTTACCAGGGTCAGTTGTGGACCTTCCTTTGTGGAGAGGAATAACCATTGCTGTGCACCATTCTATGGGCACGTAACCTGTGGAGAGGCTGAGGTTGAACAGCGTGTTTAGGTGGGGGGTTAGTTTATTCTGTAGTTCGTGCAAGACCCAGCCTGGGACACCATCTGGTCCCATTGATGCTGCGTTTTTGGCTTTTGAAAGGACTGTTTTCACTTGTGCATCTGTGGTTTTTGGGATACTACACTTTTCCGGTATTGTTGTGGGCTCTTTTGGAGGTGAGAGGGAGGTGAAGTTTGCACTGAATCTATCTGTTAGGATGTTGGCAATGTCAGTAGGTTCAGTATATTTTGTGCTATTTTGCACTAGTTCAGTGCATATCTGTGAGTTGCCACTTAGATTCTTAACATAGCTAAAGAAGGCTTTGTGGTTATCTTTTGAATCCTTGGCTATTTTTCTCTCGAAGTTAGCCTTGGATGATTTCATGAGGGACAACTTCGATGATTTCATGAGGGACCTCAGTTTCTTACTGATACTGATCAGGGATGTCTTTCCTTCCTGGGATTTGCTTTTTTTCTGAACTAGTTTCCGCCTTCTATTGTATAGCCTGTTTATTACAAGGGTCCACCAAACTGGTTTCCTTCTCTTAGAGGACTGAGTCTTGGTTTTGCTAGGAATGGCACGATCCATGCATCCTTGTAGGTGCTCATAGAGTGCATTTGTAAAGGTTTCTGCATATTGGGCAGCGTTATCCTTTAGTGTGGGGGCTGTGAAACTTACCACTTCTGTCTTAAGTAAGGTGAAGTTTGCTTTAGAAAAGTTTTTTACTGTGGTTTCCTTAGTTGGGAGTGGTGGTGGGGTGTGGACATCCAGAGTGATTAGTTTATGGTCTGATCTAACCAGTGACAGGTTGCCCATGTTGGTGATGACCAGGTCCAATACGTTTTCACCTCTGGTAGGGGAGTTTACCAACTGATCCAGGGCATTTGAGATGATGAATTCCAGGAAGTGCTGGGCCTGGGAATTTGTACTTGAATAGTTTTCTCAGTGAATGGTAGGGTAATGTAAATTGCCCAATATCAGGGTGTTGGTAGGACCTTCATGTTTTCCAGTGTCTCCAGAAAGGTGGAGTGGTGGTCCTGGGTCATGGAGGGTGATCTGTAGCAGGCCACAATTTGCATTGCAGTTTTGCCCGTTGTTAGTTGCACATGGATGATCTCAGAGGTATCATGCTGCGCCACTAACCTGGAGGTGTAGGTATCCTTGATGAATATGGATACAACCCCTTCCTTTTGTGTTTCGGTCCATGTTCTGTGGCCAGAACGTGTGGTATGAGTTGTAACCTGGTAGTGTTGGGGTGCTCTCTGGAGCCTTGAACCAGGTTTCAGTTACTGCACAGATGTTGACATTCTCCATACTGAGGAGTGCTTTGAGCGCATGCATTTTGAGATTTAAACTCCTGGCGTTGAGTAGCATAACCCTCAGTTTTTTGTTAATTGTGCTATTTACAGAGGTGGGTTTGACTTTTGAGCCTTCCCTAAAAAAGGCACTATGGGGGCAGCAAGAGCCTTGGCCAGTATTCAAAAGCCTAGGGGGTGACAGGTGCAAGCCGTCTCTTGCGAAGCAACGCGGCTTGTCGAGCATGTTGTCCCAGGCTGACAGACACTGGATTCCCTTTGAATGACACTAGAAGCTTTGCCATTTGTTGAACTTGATAATTTTTTCTTTATGCTGAGGTATCATTCTTGGTACGGGCAGGATGCTACTCAAGGTCAGGGTCGTACCAGCCTGGGCTACATGATCAGAGAGCTCTCTCATGTCTATTTTCATATAGTCCAGGGAGGTACATCTCAGGTCATTCACACCAACATGAACAATGACAGACTCATATTTGTACTTGTTCTGGAGTGACCTGAGTGCCTGTGTTATGTGACGCATTCTGGCTCCCGACAGGCAGCTAACAGTAACCTTCTGCTTATCCAGCCTAGTGAGATGTCAGTGTGCCTGACTATAGAGTCACCTATTACTAGTGTGTTAGGTATGTTATTTCGCCTTAAGGGCTTTGATTGTGCGGCACACTGATTTTGTGTTTTATGTGTTGTCTGGTTTGTGAAGGGAAGTGCAGGTTGTTTGGGTGTCTGCTTTGGAGGTCTCTGATGCTTTTGCAGATTTTTATTTAGAGCCTCCAGTATAATTTTGTGTATTTATGTGTATTTTTTGCCAGTGCTGTTTTAGTAGGTCTGTGTGCAGCTGGAGTTGCCCTTTGGTCATGCCTGAATAGTAGGGTGAGATGCTTAGTTGCTTGATTGGTGAGGGGTGAATAAAGAGCCTTGCCCTGCTGGGCAATCAGTGTCAGGGTATATTAGTGCTTGCTATTAGGTCAGAGCAAGTGCTGGGCTTTAAGATGCTTTTTGAGTCTTAGGTTGAGAGGTAGAGTAGTTTCAAGGGAAAAACTGAAGAGGAGACTTAGTGGAGTTGGGAGTAATTTAACCATAGCTAACTGGCACTGCCCACTGCGCAAAACTGTGCAAACGTAGTTGTTATTGTAGGGAAATGAAAGAGATAGAAATTAGCCGAAAATGGCCAATAAACTACTAACTTCTGGGCTGGAACCACTCCTCCAGGGATAAATAGGTTGCTCAAAGCTCCCCTCTCTTACAGGTGAACACAGAAACTTCCTTCTATCCAAGTAAGGTATGGGCAACTCAGACACTAGTATCACAGCCAAACTGGACTATACTAGCTTAGAAAGGCAGGAAACAAGGATTTTGGGGGAGGGGGGGTTAAAAGATAAGGCAAAAACAGTCAAAATACACTTAAAACAGCTTTAAACGACTACAGATTATCAGAAAAGGCCATCACACTTTAGTGTGTAGCCTACGACAGTTAAACAAATTATTTAAACAAGAAAACAACTTTTTAAAAGTGCAGGCAGTCAAATAAGTACAATATGTGAAAAAAACAAGCTTTTAAATCACAATAAATGCTGGAAAATCTGCGTTTAGGCAGAAAACAGTTAAGTACAGCAAGAAAGTACAGAAAACTGATACTTAATCACTCCAAAGACTCTCTCCTAAGTAGAAGGCTTGTATCAGTTTAAGGCTTTCTAGTGCTACCCAGTAGGTTAGTTACAGGAAAGATGGGAAACAAGCACAGATGTGGTCTTTTAAACCAGAAAGTTGAAAGAGACTGACAAACTGTCCAAATGGTCAATAAACTACAATTTCTGGACCAAGACCCTCTCCTGTCATGGTAGACAGGTTACCTAGTGCTTACCACTCCCACTGATAAGCTAGAAGGCTTTCCTTCAGCACAGAAAGGCTTGCGGGGCTCAGAAGCTTACCAACAGTCCTAGATACAGCAACTCTGTATCTGGACTAGGCTAGTTACAGGAAAGATGGGCAACCAGCGCAAGTGCGGCTTTTAAACCAGAACGTTGAAAGAGATGGAAAAAACTGCCCAAACGGCCAATAGCTACAATTTCTGGGCCAGGAACCACTCCTCTTGTGGTAGATAGGATTACCTAATGCTTACCACTCCCACTGATAAGTTAGAAGGCTTCCCGCCAACACAGAAAAGCTTGGGGGGGGCTCAGAAGCTTAAAAAGAGTCCTGGAGTACAGCAAATCTGTACCTGGACTAGACTAGTTAAAGGAAAGGCGGGGAACAAGTACAAACATAGGCTTTTAAGCCAGCAAGTTGAAAGAGATGGAAAACTGCCCAAATAAACTACAATTTCTGGGCCAAAACTCACTCTTCCCGTGGAGGATAGGCTACCTAGTGCTTACTACTCCCACTGATAAGCTAGAAGGCTTTCCTCCAACACAGAAAGGCTTGGGGGCTTAGAAGCTTTCTAACAATCCTAGATACAGCAGCTCTGTAACCGGACTAGGCTACTTATAGGAATGGCGGGAAACTGGCACAAGTGCTGCTTTCAAACCAAAAAGTTGAAAGAGATGGAAAAAAACTGTTCAAACAGCCAGTAGCTACAATTTCTGGGCCAGGGACCACTCCTCTTGTGGTAGATAGGCTACCTGATGCTTACCACTCCCACTGATAAGCTAGAAGGCTTCCCTCCAACACGGAAAGGCTTGGGAGGCTCAGAAGCTTGCAAAGAGTCCTGGATACAGCAAATCTGTACCTGGACTAGACTAGTAACAGGAAAGGCAGGAAATGAGCTCAAACACAGGCTTTTAAATCAGAAGGTTGAAAGAGATGGAAAATCTTCCCAAACAGCCAATAAACTGTATTTTCTGGGCCAGAAACCACTCCTCCTGTGGTAGATAGGTTACCTAGTGCTTACCACTCTCACTGATAAGCTAGAAGGCTTCTTTCCAGCACAGAAGGGCTTGGGGGGCTCAGAAGCTTACCAACAGTCCTGGATACAGCATTTCTGTACCTGGATTACACTAGTTATAGGAAAGGCGGGGACCAAACGCAAAATGGGCTTTTAACGAGAAAGTAGAAAGAGATGGAAAAACTGCCCAATCGGCCAATGAACTACAAATTCAGGGCCAAAACCCACTCTTCCCATGGCAGATAGGCTACCTAGTGCTTACCACTCCCACTGATAAGCTAGAAGGCTTCCCTCCAACACAGGAAGGCTTGGGGGGCTCAGAAGCTTACCAACAGTCCTGGATACAGAGTGTCTGTATCTGGACTTGACTAGTTACAGGAAAGGCAGCAAACAAGCTTAGAAATTTTTTTTATTTGTTACAGAAAAGCAGCTAAAATAGCAGTAAATACAATTCAAATTGTAGTTCAGGCCAGCACACCCGAGCATATAGCAACACTACAGCAAATACAGTTCAAATAAGTGCAGTTAAATTAACAAACGACTAAAAAACAAGTGCAGAAGGAAGTAAATTAGAAAGCTACTAACAAGCAGTAATAAGTGCAGAGTAAGAGCGACTGAACAGATACCACACAGAAGAGCAACTAAGACAGATACTGTAAGAGCAGATGAATAAGATATATATATATATATATATATATATATATCATTTTTTTTTGGGGGGGGGGGCAGAGCAGGAGTAAGATACTACAGGGGTTGTCCTTCCCAAATGCTCTCTTTGTACACAGTAGGAGTGCCTGAAATCAGAATATGATCTCACTGCACTCAGTTGAGTGAGCAAATGAGATGGGCCCAGAAGGAGTATCCAAATACAAATCTACACGAGGGGCAGGCAGTTTCAAAACCACCAACATTAATACCAAAACAAGAACATGGAGGGTGGGTAGGGAACTAACTGTAGAGAGATGGCCACAACTTCAGTTTAGTTAATATTCAGTGAAAAACACAAATATATAAATTAAATACAGTACTATATGCAAAAGAGCAGATAAAAGTGTACTTAAATTCACTTATACATCCAGCTGATTTCAGGTAGATGTTAGCTGGCCAAAGCTGTTGTATCTTTTTGTTGTACTGTTTTTGCTTGCTTATTCACACTTCCAGTAAAGCAACTTTCATTCTGCCCATGTAGTGATTATTTTACTCTCAAATGTGTTTGTTAAAACATTTCTTTTTTTCCCTGGAAAAAACAGCAAGTTCTGTGACACTACAACAGCAGGTAAGCTGTATTATTTTCAATATGGGTTCACACCTCTCAACTTCCTAATGCAAGAAATTTGGATAAAGTCTTAAATAATGGGGGGAGAAAGACCCAAAATAGGCATAGATTTTAAATATTGTTCTTATAAACTTAGAATGTTGTTAGAATAACTTTTTTCAGAAGGTATTTATTTTATATTTATTTATTTGTTAGCAAGAAGGATATGTAATTTATCTTATATTAATTTATTTGTTAACATTTGATTACCAGGAAAATCCAGCTGAGTAGAAGCCCATTCTCATTGGAAGTCCGTAGAGAAGTGCTCCAAATTATTACAAAACATTTTAAGAATAATGATGTTAGTCTTCTAAAACAAAACAAAAACATCTGTAGTTTAAGTAATTATAACAAACTGGACATAATATAAAAACTTTGGTTAAGAATCATTACAAGTTGTACAACAGTCATTTGATATTTAGAGAAATTTTAGACAGTTTGTAGAGAAATTAAAGGTAAGTTCATCTAATATAAGTAAACAGGAATTGTAAAATGAAGTGAGGGAGAAAGAGGCTTATGCTATATTTAGAGGGAAAGTCAAGGAAGAGACTTTGATAGCAGTAGAAAAGTAAATGAAGAAGGGAGAGTAAGAAGATATAAGGGATTAAAAGGTACTTGTTCACATTTATATAGTTTATCCTGGTATTGAGCAAGAACGTAGCAAGATTTTTAGGTAGGAAGTCTTTCAGAGCGGTTTCAAAAGATGAGAGGGGGAGGGTATGGACCTGTTGGATAACAAGTAAGGAGTTCTAGGCCATAGAAACCTTGTATGAATACAGACAATCCCTATGAGATTAGTTAGGTTTGTAGACAGAGAGGTGTTTTTGGTCACTGGATTATAATGACTAACTGGGAACAAAGATGTATAAAATATGCTTAAGTTTTATTTAAACTCATTTTTTTACAAGTTCAAATGTTTGTATAAATAAAACAGTATTGTTCTGGTTATAGTTTGTTATTTAATATTAACGTAGCAGATTATTTTTATAAAAGAAAATTGCATTTTAGTTTTATGCAAGTTCAAATGTTACTATAAATAAAACTATTGTTCTGGTTATATTTTGTGTTTAATGTTTTGTCTGTCCTTCAATTTGTGTGTGAATATTGGTATCCCACAATTCCATTGGAGTGGGTGGGGTTAGAAAGTTATGTACATTATGTATGTTTACGGTAATCAGCATCCAGATTTGTGGCCAATTGTACCTATTTTTCATGGGCCTTTGTCTAGCGTTTTGATGTTTCCAAGTTGAGAGGCGAGATCTGGACTATGCTACAGCTACTAGCTACCTTAGATTCAGCAATAAACACTAGAGAATATTTAACACAGCAGAAAAATAGCAGTGAGATGCTGAAAAAAACATTTAAAACAGCAGAAAATCAGACAGAAGGCTCTAAAGAATGATTTTTAAACAGTTAACAGATCAGTTAATTATGTGCTGCTTGGTGGGAAAACAAGAGCATGCAGAACAGATAGCTTTAAAACAGTGAAAAAAATACCCGTATATATTTAAACAGTGGAAAGAACAAACAGGTTTGCTAAATAGTGAAAACAAGAATGACATTCAATTTTACAGGCACAGTGTAGCAGGTAGTTGCAGTATAACAGTGTAGGTTAGTACACAGTAAGTAAATATAGTATAAAAGTAGGTGGCAGACAATAAAACATGCAGTAATGTTTTTTTGGAAGCTCAGGAGCCTCTAGTCGTCTGGTATCTCAGCTCAGAGTTGTGGCTGGTAGCCTACATCAGTTCAGCTTGGTATAAACAAGCAGAAATCTGCTCAGATACAGGGCCTAAATACCAGAAGCTAAAACTTGAAAAAAAAAACTCTAAAGGACCAATGAGGATGCTTATTACAAGCCATAGAACTGCCTCCTTTTACCAGTCAGGTGGCAGTCAAACACAATTCTCTCACCAGTGCTTTATACAAACACCTGTATAACTGTATTGACTCTGCCATACCTGATAGGACCAAAACAAGACCCTCAAGGAAGAGCAAACCTACCTGGTGGACATTTGCCATTAACAAGCCTTACAATAGGAGGAAGATATTGTTGTCTAAGTGCATGAGGGAGAGAGCTCTAAACTGGAAGCACACTCTCCTCATTTTAAACAAGCAAATAAGACTTCTTGTTAAGTCCTCCAAAGCAAACTATGAATCCAAATTAGCTTCTCAACTAAGGACAAATATAAGGCGTTGTTTAGTTACATCCATAACCTAAAAGGAAAGGCCGAAATTTGTGCCGAACTGGTAGCTAATGATACCACATATACTGAGCCTGTGGGCATAGCTAACCTGTTGGCCAACAGGTTCTGTAAAACTTCATTCCCTTGTCCCCACCACACGTACCCCATGACATCCCTCCCACCTGTCCCCTACCATATATCTCTAAAGAACAGGTCGCAAATGCCCTAAGGCCAAAAGCACAGCATCTGTGAGACCTGATAACATCCCAGGCTGCATCCTACATGGGTTACAACAAGAATTAGTACCACCTTTGGGTACTCTTTTCAATCATAATGTAAGCACCAGCTTCATCCCAGCTAAATGGAAAATGACCAGTGTTATTCCCTTGCACAGACCCCAGAACTATAAACTTATTAGTCTGACTAGCGTTATCTGCATGGCCATGGAAGGAATGATCAAGGGACCTTATCAACAAAGATATAGGTAATTTGCAAACACTTGACCCTACTCAATTTGGATTTATCAAAGGAAGACTTTGCCTGTTAAACCTGATGGACTTATTCGAGACAGTCACCAAGGCTCTGGATGAGGAGAAATCTGTGCATGTACCTTACCTAGACTTACCCAAGGTTTTTGATACTGCTCATTCAGGCGCCATTGACAAACTCACTCAGCTAGGTATCAATCCTTATATCATTAGATGAGTTGCTAACTGGTTCAGTGATAGAACGCATACAGTCAAAATAGGGGAATCCACCTCTAACAGCAGACCAGTGGTGTTCCAGAGGGATCAGTCCTGCGACCTCTACTGTTTGGAATCTATTTCTCTGAAGTACAAGCAAAAACTAAAGGTCTGTGGCTGAAAAAGTTTGCTGATGACTGCAAGCTGGGAGTAGTCATAAAATCTCCAAATGATGTCAACATCCTACAAGAGGGTCTTTCACAAACAAATGATTGGTGACAAAGTTATGACCTTAAACTTAATGCAAAAAATGTATTATCATCCCTTTTGGTAAGAGTGATGTTCCTACTAACTACCACATCAATAGCAACACCCTAAGAATGCAATTACTGGTGAGAGACCTGGGCATGCAGGTTGACAGCAGTCTTTCCTTTGATCACCATGTTTCCAGTCTTAAGAAGGGCATTCTGCATTCCTCATCTCATAAGTAAGGGCATTGCCTCCAGAAAAAAAGGAGTTGTAACCTCCCTGTACTCTTCCCTCATCAAGCCAATAATTGAGTACAGTACCTCTTTTGGTATGTACCTTTTCAACCACCTGCAGCAATTGGAGAAACCTCATTCCTCACAAGGAAAACTCAAGGTCTTTAGCATCTGTCCTATGTGGATTGTCTGAAATCACTGTCACTTTATTCTGTTTCATACAGACTACTCAGAGATGATCTCTGACCCTGCTTCATTGGAAATGCTGCATGTCTGCAAGTCAAACGGTACATGTGTTACTCACTCTAAAGATCTTACCCTGTTATGTGACATTAATAGAACCTGCAGGAGGGACAGATTTGTCTCCCAAGGTTACCACACCTTTGGAACAGACTCCCACTTCATGTCAAACAAACACTTCATTGGCCCACCTGGGGGTTCCACCTGTGTCCCACTTGGACAAATACAGAGAGTAAACACAGTGTCCTAGGCTCTTAGCATCAAAGCCCTGTCTCTTCACTCAGTGTCGTACAGACTTCTGAGAGGTGATCTTTGCCAGGCATGCAAGGCATCCTGGACCCGGTTTTGATGATTGTTTTGCACATCTGCAAAACTGCATCAGCACTTCTAGATTAAAAGACATACATTTTGCTTGTGTCATAAATAGGACATGTTGGAGAGGCAAATATGTTTCTTGGAGAATTCCTTTTCTCTGGAAGAGGCTTCCCATTCATGTGAAGTGGAATTTGTCCCTATTCCTTTATAAGCACAACTTGGACCATTGGGTGGGTAATCAGAAATTCACCCCTGGTCTGGCTTCTGTGTCTCTGATGGACAGAGGCAGTCAGTAAATCACTCCCTATGTAAGTCATAATTTTGGCTCGCATTTGGATTGCACAGCTAGGCTTTTGAGGGCCCTAGTGGTCGTTAGCATAGTATACACCTGTGAACCTTTGGAAACTGCAGTTGGAGTATCCATATTTGTTAAAGACCACATAACGCTGAGGCCGATTCCTAGAAACCCACACACTAAACTTTATGGGATACAAATCGCACTAAATAGAAACAACATTAAGGTCAATAGTGTATTACAGGATTCGCTTGATACTCCTGAAGACCCTGTTTAATTTCCAAAATGTCTTTAATGAACTCACAGTTAACAAGAATTTCATAATCCCGGAAAACTTTAACAATTTGTTAATAAACTTGGAAATCTGCACCACAAATGTAGGATATGCCCCAAAATTCCCCAAGTTCACAAACAGTAACTCCCTGGACCGAATCATCAAAGAACCAACTAGTGGATAACATATTCTTGACCTGGTCCTTACAAATATAGCATTTATAAATCTATTGTCTCCTTAGTGTATCCTTCTCTGGTTAAGCCTGACAACAGACTGGTAACCTCCTTCAAAAATCCCTAAACCATCAGTTGCAAATATCACATTATTCAAATACCTCAAATGAGTTAATCTCCTACATAAAATACTATGATGAAGTCCCAAAATTCAAGTATTAGCTAGCTGTATCCCCCTGCATGTTAACACAGCAAGTAGTTATTCAAATAATTTCTATGCTCACCTGGAAAATGTATTAACCTGGCAGTCCCTACCAGATCTAAACAAAATGGGAAGTTAAACCAGCCTGCTTGCCCACATGCGTAAATAATGCAATAAGAAGAAAAAGGTTCTTAAAATATGCAGGAAAACTCACCCCCCCCTCAAATCAAGGTGAACATCAAAAGTTTTTTGAAAGTAAAACCATCATCAGGGTGAACAAAGACATCCCATGAACTCAGACTAACTTCAGCATTAGAAGCTAAGAACAATTGCACATCCTTTATTAATTACATCAGGAAATTAAGACATAACAGTCAATAGTGCTTTGAACTTATTCAGAATGTCAGTACTAGCAAACAAATTCAGTGTCAGTTTCACCCAGAGACAACTATGCAAAACCAACAAATTGCAGAAGATTTTAGACACCCATCATCACTAAAGAAGAGCAGTATTAAACATGTGCTGGTGGACCTACTCCTGCAGCTCTGTTAACCAGATAAAACCAGTAGAATAGAGTCTCTTCTTAAGGGCAACCTGAGAACACACACTGTTTAAGTGACTTGTACAGAGTCATGCAGTAAGCAAATGAGGGTGGAAGGAAGCAAACCTCTTTTGTATGCTTGACTACAGGAAGCAGCTTGATAATAACTCAGAGCCTTACTCCTGTATGCTAGCTGCTGAGATGTTAACCATTCAGACTGCCCACATCAAGAAGAGTTTTCTGTGCATGTTTTGCACATAATGCATTTTAAATGATGACTAGCAGTATTAAGTCTAGATCATTACCCCCATGAACTATGGAACAGTGAGGAAACATTTCCTTGAAAAAGCATTTCATTGATCTTCTACAGAATATTACAGCAGCAGTTAAATCCAGTTACATAACCTAAACTCGACTGTCATTAAGCTCTAATTTATATCCTGATAGCTAAATAGTAGCAACACATTAACAGCAAACATTGAAATAGCCAAAAAAACATTGTCTGAAATATGGTTTGCAATTGAGCATTTGTAATGGTCATTTTAATATGGTAGCAAAACTTTAAAAAGGTTTTTTTGTATTGGTGCAGGGTACCAGTAAGGGACTGTTTGGTTTCCAGGTGAACATATAGCTGAGGAAGTTTTACTTCAGAGCATCATATCAGCAAGCTTGAGCAGTGGAGGTTTTCTGACTGAGTTGAGCAGGTCTATTTCTTTATGCATTCCATTCAAAACTTTTATACTCTAGGCCAGAAATTAAGAGAGAAGTCTAGTATTGATCCTAGTTGCTCTGTTCTGGCCCAGATGACACTGGCTCTCCCATCTCCTTGTAAAGATAATGTAGAAATGTCTTATATTGCCACAGCATGTGGACCTTCTGACACAGAGCAGGGAGGTCATTGGCATACCCAAACATGACCATGCTCAGATTTTATTGCAGTACTGGTCAAGTAAAGAGAGTTAATTAGATTGTAAACTGAGTACGGGGGCGCTGTATATGAGATCAAGGATGAGAAGAGATGAAGCAATGTTTACCCTAGCTTGCTTTTTTATGTAAGACTTGGCTTTGCAGAATGCTTTCAGTTTTTTGATAGGTTTTCTTTGCAGCCTAAGTTACGTGGTGGTTGAATTTTAGGTTTTCATCAATGGTAACCTCTAGGAGCTTGGCATAGGTTGCCATTTCTATCTTGACATTGTTTGATGATAGAATTAAGAAGGAATTCTTTTGGTCGGTTAGTTGCTTAAGGATGAATAAGATAAGTTTGGCTTTTTGGGGTTTTAGAAGGAGCTATCTGTTGATTAGTCAACCTTCAATCTATTAGAGTGCTTCATAGGTGTACTGTTGTAGTTTAACCATGTTTGTGGCAGAGCAGATGATTGTGGAATCATCTTCATATTGGATGATTGTTGCTTGTTTGGTTGCTAAAAATGAATGTATTAAAAAGTAGTGGACCTAATGTACAGCTTTCAGGGACTCCCACAGATACTGCGGAAAAAGGAAGGGATGTTTTGCCACTTTCCAGCTTGCAGTCTATTAATTCAAGAAAGTGAGAGTTTATCAAAGCCTAGAGAAGACATCTTGCATAGTAATTTTTTGTGTGACAGTGTCTAAGGCTTTGGATGGATAAAAAAATATGGACAAAACAAGGTTATTGTTTAAACTTAGTCATGGTTTAATTTCTCCAGGTCTTTAGGGTTTCTGTTACCATGATGGGAATGGACCCCATTCCTAAATTAAAGTACGATTAAAGTTAATGAAATTAGTATTGTTTTAATCTTTGATGCTAGCCAAAAGTGCTCTTTGCAGCACCCACAATGTTCCCAGAAATGACTCCAGTAATTCATATGGAGTTACATTTATCACTAGCATATCTAAATATAACTGTAAATTCTTCTTCATGGGACCCATTGCTCCTACTACTGTTTGAACTATCTGGGTGTCCTTCTTCCACATTGCCCTCATCTCTGCCTGCAGATCTTGGTGTTTTATGACTATTTCTTTCTGTACATAAGACACTGTTATCACTGGGTGTAGCAAGTTCAGTGATCAATGCTACTTTTGTCTTTTCATGGATTACAGTATCTAGTTTTCTCACATCTATTTTTTGAACTGTTGGCAGTGGGTGAGCCTATGAGACGTAAACTTCATCATTCTCTATAAGGCTTAGTGGCTCATGTTTCCAGTGCTTCTCAGCTACTTCAGTATTGTAATGTTTGCACAATCCCTAATGCAATAGTCTTGCCACATTATTATGCCTTTCATATACAGGTCCTCTGACATTAATGTATTACACCCAGAAACAAGATGTTTGACTGTTTCTAGATCTGTTTTACAGAACCTGCATTTGTCTGTTTCTTCAACATGTTCAATGGACACTGTAAGCCAATTTGTACATAGTCCACTATCCTGGGACGCCAATATTAACCTTTAATCTTTTGGTTTAAATTCACCTCTCCTTAACCATTCTTGTATCAGATCTTGATCGACATGAGGTTATTCCAGGAGTTTTCTGTACTTGAAACTATATTTATGCCTTTTCCATATATCTTGCCTTCTCATCTGATCCTTCTCTTTGTTCTTTCTTTTGGCACATTCAGTAGTAGTGCAGTGGTGGTGGTGTGATGTGGATGGAAACCTTGCAGTGTAGGGGGAAGTAGTGAGTTTTCAGTAATGTGGTAAAAATCTTGGGCCTGTGGACACTTTTCAAGTATTTTAGATAGGGGAGATAGCATGGCCATGGACTTGTAATTGAAAAGGAGATTGGAGTTTCCACCCTTATGTGGGAGAAATGTGCAGGATTTTTCTACAAAGTGGGAACATAGCTGTATTGATAGGCCGGTTTATTGAGATGGACACCGGGTATGCCAGATCATCTGCAGCTATTTTGATATATTCAACCTCTAGGTTGTTTGGGCAAGGGTGGTGGTTTTCAAAGTTTTAAGTATTTTTTTGATAGTGGAGGATAGGATGTTTGATATTTGAGAGCTTGAGAATGAGCTTTGGGATCTGGAGGTGTTATACTAGTTGTTGAAGATTGTAGGTTTGAGAGAGAATTTACAAATTGTGAGTTTAATTGGTTAGCATTGTAGCCTCTTGTTGCACCTGTTTTGGGGCTAGTTTAGGTCGTGTGGGGTATATGTAGAAGTTTGTTGATGGTGTACCAGAATATTGTGGGGTTGCTCTGATTTTCTGTTAAGAATTTTATATAGTATTTGTTTTCTTTGTCAGACTGGATTTCGGTTTTAGTAGTATTTCTAAGTTGATTGTATTTTTGTTGGCTGTTTCATTATTGGATTTTTTCCAGGTTCTCCATACTTTATCCCTGTTTTTCCTAAGGCTTTGTAATGGGCGGCCACTGTGGTGCAGCGGTTAGCGTTGTTGCCTCACAGCAAGAGATTCTCTGGTTCGATACTCGGCTGGGGTGCCTTCTGTGCAGAGTCTGCATGTCCTCCCTGTGGTCGCGTAGGTTTCCTCCGGGTGCTCCGGTTTCCTCCCACATCCCAAAGACATGCTGTAGGTGGATTGGACACTCTAAATTGGCCCTAGGCGTGAGTGTGTGCATGTGTGTACCTTCCATGGAAGGTTGGGCGCCGGGCTGGCAACTCGACACCGTAAATCTCTACTGCCAATCATGAGCGGACAGGTGATCCGCTGTGGCGACCCCTAACCGGGAAAAGCCAAAAGAAGAAGAAGTTTTAGTTTTCTTTGTTAGCCAAGGGAGCAGTTATTTTGGTTCTTATGGGTGCAGCCTCATTTATTACTTTAAGAAATGTTGAGCTAAATAGTGCTACTGTTTCTTCTGAGATGGTTGTGTTTAGCACTCCACAATATATTAATTTTAAGTTTGTATTGAAAGTTACTTTGTTGAAGGTGGAGAGATTGCAACCAAGGTTATAGCAGTGATGTTTTAGGATATAATTGTGCTCTGTTTCTGCAAGAAAAGACAGGTGATTATTAAGGGTGTCTGGAATAGTATTGTTGTAGTTTATTTTGTCTGGCTGATTTGTAAGGGTCCAGTCTAAGATGGAATTCCTATTCATGGATTTATGTCTAATAGGAGTAGAGATGAGTTGGGTAAACCCATATGAGTTTATAGCATTTGTAGTTTTTCATATTCTGTGGTTTGCCAGTCAGCATTCATGTTTCCTAATATTATGTTTCCTTGAGAGATATTGGTTGATGTCCATGAGAGAAAATTTTCAGTGATTGTTATTTTCATGGAATATGTAAACACCTATTACGCATGTGTTCTTGTGGGTACTGATTTTGAGAGAAAATTTAAGTATTTCAGAGTTATATTATTGGGGAGGGTTTAGTGGCTATAGAAAGATACTTGTTATTTTTATAGATTATGGCTATCTCAACTCCTTTTTATGAGTCCAGCCTAGCCTTAGAATGATGTATCCAAGTAGTGAGATTTAATTTTCTTTTATATCTTGTGTGAGTCAGGATTCCGTGATAACTAATATGTTTGGATTGTAATATGCAGTCCAGGGATGTAATTCTGGTGAATGGTTCCGACTACTTCTGAGGTTACTTGAATAGAGGTGTAGGTCAGAGAGCTGATTTTAGAGGTAGTTGTTGAGCAAGTTTAGTGGATTTGCTATGTTAAGAGTAGTTGTTTGGGTGTAGATTAGGGTGGATATTGCCACAGTGAAAAGAAGAAGTTGGAGTAAGATTTCTTGTATTTCAGCATGAGTTTGATGTCCAGTTTGGACATACAGGAGTTGCAGTATAGGCTCATATTCTTAAAAAGAAGGATATTTGATGTGTTGTAAAGGGATGGTGCTGTAGTGAAAATGCAAGAGATCAAGTACAGTAAGGTCTTTAATGGCACTCTAGACAATTCGCAGATCACCCCTCAAGAGTTCATAAGACACTGAGTAAAGAGATCTAGCTTCTAAGCACTCATTTATTTATTTGAAATTTCATAATTGGGGAAGAGGACTGGTCATTTGACCCTTATTAGCCACATCCCAGACTCCAGAGAAGCAAGATGCATAATACAATTAAAAAAAATCAATAAAAATAAAAATGCATCATATGGGCACATAAAAGCATAGTAAAAATTGATAGACCTAGAAAAGAGGTAACAAGAAACAACAATATTCACAATATTTCAAGCATTTCTTTGTAATCCATGTCTTTAAGTCCATAATCATCTTGGTGAGTAACCTTTGGGCCTTCACTGGTTGTTTGATAGGTTTAGTGTGGTACAGCATGGGGGCATTTGTATTCAGTGATTGATCTAATCAGTACTGAGTATAAGGAAACAATTACACCCTTGGATCTGGTTGATATGCCTTTGGCTATCAGTTGTGCTAATGAGGAGGGCTTTTGGACTGCATTTGCTATGTGCTGACTGTTGGAGACTGAATTGTCATTTGAAGTCCTAAAGTCCACGACTGCATTTTCATTTTGTAGTGGGAATATTGCCTGTACATTATATGATGTGGGGTAGAGTCTGTTTACCATGATGATAGACTTTTTTGCATTTAATTTAAGCCAATTTTCAGTATTTACTAAATGTAGGGAAAAAAACAGTTTTCGTTTCCTTTTTCTGTTCTTTTTTATTCAAGTGTGTAACATTTAGTAAGAACAGCAGATAGATTATTGCAGCATATTCAAATCAGTATAATCAAAAAAATACATGTGAAACATAACTTATCAACATGAATCATCTAAACCGGTCTTGCAACTGAACAAGTCTTGCATCAGACTAGACTGCCTGCTATCCTGAACTTCACATGTTATACCCTTTTTTCTAGCAATTTTCCTCTGTAGACTACATTCACACCCCTAGCCTTGTTTTTCAGGCTATATCTTGTTTGTAGCTTCACAAATGACTTATCTTTTGATTCTTCCCTTGAGAAAGGAACAAAATAAGAATGGTCTGCAATCTTCACTTGAAAAGAAACATAAGAAGAACTATCTGCAATATTTGCTTAACCAATAAGGTCAATATTCGGTGGAAGATTCTTTGTTTCTGCATTTCTAAAATGTATGCATAAATGAAATACCATTTCTTAGTTAGCAAGGTCAACATTTGGTGAAAGATTATTTGTTTCTGCTTTTCTAAGATGTATGCATAAATGAAACATCATTTCTAGGCCTGTTTTATTCTTTATACCTGTCTAATGCCTAACAACTGTTGTACAATGAAAAACACTGATCTAACAGTTGGCCCGGAGGTCCCTGACGAAAGTCTGTAGGGACCTACTTCTGTAGTTACCTCACAAATGTATCATGTCCATATGACGAACCACTGTAATCTGGTTTGAACGTACATACTTTGTGCTATCTGCCAACAGAAACTTGGCAAAACAAAGTCTACAGAGTGATATAATGCTTAATGCTATTAAAATCAAAATGACTACTAGAAGATATTTTAAAACTGTCCAACTCCAGCCCTGGAATAGGCTTGCAAACCAATCCATCCATGAGGTGTCACCAATACTTTGTGCCTTAGTCATTATCTCACTCATATTCTGCAAATGTGTTTGAATAGATTTGCTTTTATCTGGTATATAACTGCAGCATTCCATCCTGATCAACCCACAAGTCCCATGATGGGACGCCAGCAGGTAATCAAGGGCCATACGGTTTTGGAGGACCATCATACACATCATGGCCATTTTCAAAGTGATGTCCTTTATGCTTTTAAATGTATCTATTGGCCAAAACCTCCAGTAACTTGGCTAACTTGTGCAGTTCCCAAATGGCTTTAACAGCTCCATTTGCAGGAAATATACCTGCTCCAGCTGTTACCGCATCACCTAGATCCATTGTTTTCAGAGTCTTTAAATCCAAATTCTGATGTATTTGCGATGTATCTAAAACCTGTGCCTTATCCTGAAAATCAGTATCCAGGTCTCTCTTGACTCTGTGATTTTTGAAACTTATTAAATCAGGTAGTTCTTTAAAATGTCTTATGGCTGTTATTACATATCCTATATAACGTGAGCCTTACCAACTTGGTGTTAGCCATTCATAGGCTGTGTTCCCACACATATAATACATGTGCCTTAATGCATAGTTAGAATGCCAACCCTGTTGTTCCAGAAGTTGCATGAAAAAAATGCCATACACTGTTTCAGCTTATTTCAATGAGTCTTCAGTCAAGTTAGACAAAATATAAACTGTTAATCCTGTATATTTTCCTTTCCCATCTCGAAATGCTGTAGTAGTAAAATTACACTGACTATTGCCTATGTTCTCTACCTTAGGAGTTGGTACATCATTGTACCATGATTCCTCTCTGTTATAGCAAACAAACCCTTTTACTGTTGATCACATAGTTAAATATTGAGTACTATTAACATTGATTTCCTCAAATATTGTACTGTTCAGTTAATTTCCTTTTTCATTAAACAGCCTGTCCGGCATAATGGCTATTTCCTGAAGAGTAATCAAAATTGGTACTAGAGGGATACCTTTTCCTGCCACTGGCACATGCACACAAATCCAACATTGAGATAAATAGAAAATATGTGCACAGGTAAACTGAAGCTTAGTAAATGTATTATAGGGTAGATACCAGTCTTCCCATTTTAGCACTTCCCTCTTTGCCCGTTGATGCTCTGGAGATGTAACCTGAACCCAAAACTCAGCTTTTAAAACTTGATATTGTAATGTCACTACCTTGCATAAATACAAGCCTGCATCTGACTTGTACACTTGTGTCAGTCTTAAAGAAAATATGCCTTCAGAAGTTTGAGACAAATCACTGTGCATTCTACTGGCAAGCTGTTTGTCTACTAAAAAGTCTATAATATTTATAACATTCCATGCAAACAAAAAATTATTGTTTCTGTACCATTGATGCTCTGTTACATCTATAGAAGTGTCAAAAAACAATAAGCTGTAAAGGTTTCATTCTCTAGCACATAAACTGTTTTACAGTCACTTGTCATCTTCAGGTGTAGTTCTTCTGCCTGTAGTTCAGTTCCACTAGATGAATGAAGGATCCCAGACCTTGCAAAGTATACAATCAAGCCAAGCAACAATATCAAGGTGAGCCCTACACTCCATCGTCCCAAGTCACTGCTGAAGTATTGGAAAGGCCTTCCTACAGTTCGTGTCCTTTGCTGTGTCCCTTGTACAGTTAGGCCTTCCAATCTTCCCCTCACCCATCTCTTGTACAAGGCTGGATAGCTGTTGACAGATGGCCATTTCAAAAGACTATATTCAGAAATCCAAAACAAGCAATATGTTCTATATCACAACCTGTAAAGTATAAAAAGTAGTATTTTCTTGGATTTGCATCTGCACTGTTAACAAGCTTTAATTGATCACAGTGTACAATTTTACATTTCCTATCTCTGTGGTTCTTATCACTCCTCTTGATTTGATACACTAGAGGCCCTGCCTGTTTGACTATAGTGTATGGTCCTTCCCAATTTGAAGCAAAACAGCCTCAGGACACACATCGCTTTAGTATGACCTGTTGGCCCTGTTTCAACTGAGCAAGGTCAGCTGAATCTCCTAACATTTTGTACATCCTGCCTGCATGAACTAGACTCATGTTGTTGATAGATTCCTGCAAAGCTTGTAACCAGCCCTGATGATGTGTCACTGTGCAATAAGAAGGCTGTGAACCCAGAGATGGGTCAAAAGGAAAATTCAGTGGCATTTTTCTTCCTGTCATTAACTCAAAAGGTGACATTCCTGACTTAGCATTAGGTGATGCTCTTATTCCCAGCAAAATAGCTGGCAAATGCATGGACCCAGTTAGGTGCCTTCTCCATACAAGCTTTAGTAAGTCTCTCCTTAATGGTCCTATTCATTCTTTCTACTATTCCGTTAGACAGGGGGTGATATGGAACATGGAATCTCTGGTGTATCCCTAACAGGTTACACACTTGGTTCATAACCTGACTTGTGAACTGAGTACTATTGTCATTTTCAATTAGCTGAGCCCATCCCCAGTGAGAGAAATTGTTATTCCATAATGCAGATGCTGTAGTTTTTGCTGTCATGTCCTTAGTTGGGAATAGCTTCCACCCAATTAGTAAAAGTGTATTCCACTACCAACAAGTATCTGTAACCCCCTTTTGCTGGAGGAAGAAGTCCTGCAAAATCTATCTGTCTACTGTACTATGTTCCTTCTGAAACTGGCACTCTCTGCAAGTAAGGTTTTTTTTCCAATGTAGGGTTAGTCTGCAGGCATATTATACACTCCTCCTGAATTTCTTTACATAGTTTTTTAGCTGAGGATTCCAAAACTTAAACTTTATGATAGGCCAAATTTTCTGAAAACCTACATTACCTAGTAGCTGATAGTTGTACTTAATTAGCTACTTAGCCAGTAATTTTGGCATGTAGGGCAAAAATGCCCCTTGTTCTTTTTTATACACATACAACTTTACATACAACTTTACTCCAGTGACTGGACTGGCAACTTTGCATTTTGCCCTTTTATCAACATTCCCCTGCATGTCTTGGATCTTTGCCAGATCTGCCTCAACTGTTGATCCCACTTGACTCATCTCTGTTGTATCTTCTACTTTAATCTCCTCCCTGCACTTGATATAGAGGAATCCCCTCCTTGGCAGCTCCTTTTGCTGCTGCATTCGCTATGGAATTGCCAATAAAATGAAGATTACTATCTCTTGCTTGATGTGCAACCTTGCAGATGCTCCATTTTTTTCTGTTTTTCCACCCTATGTCATTTAACTCCTTCAGAACTGCTGCATGCTGTAAAGGTTTACCTTTGCTGTCCGCAAATCTCCTCATAGCCCAAATTTCCAAATATATGGTAAGGGCTGTTACCACATAGGAGCTGTCACTAATGTTTAACTGACTGCTTACATACTGCTTTATAGCATGTAGCACAGACTCCAACTCTGCTCATTGGGCTGACAGATGCCCAGGAATCTTGATCATATGAGTCTCTGGCTGCACAGTGTTAATGTAAACTGCAAATCCTGTATAATATGTGCCTTCTTAATAAAATTTTGAACCATCCACATACACACACCTGGCCTCTGTATTAAATTGGTCTGAAAAAGGTGAATTAGGAACCTTGTCCATCTGTTCCTCACAAACATGAGGCTTCCCTTCATAAAGCAACTGTTGAGACAGGTAATATTTCTCTCCCATCTCTATTGAAATATCCTTCTGTTCTAAAGCTATAAGCCATTTAGGTAATGTGGGCTGATTCACAGCTCTGCGTCTGTCTGAATACAATAGGGTTTTGACTGTATGATGTGGTGTTTGCACTATTATTGGAGAGAACTGTGTTATAAATTCTGACTGTTGAACTCCCCAATATGTAGCTAACAAAGCGTTTATACAAGAGTGATAACCCTTCTCCACTGATGTCAGCGTTATGATAAAAAATGTAATGGCTCTTAGCCTTGTCTGAATTCCCTGCTGTAGATTATGAGATGTATCTTTGTAGCAGAATTGTAGAGATGATGTCATTTCCTGCTGTTACTTGCAAATAAAAGAGATATTCTGCTGCTGGTGTAGTTAATTCAGTGACTACTGCCAGCTTTTGCTTCAGTGTTTCCACTCTCCTGACCATACCAAAATAGTAGTACTGGGCATCTTGACATTAATTATTTTATACAAAGGGTCTGCTACGACGGCATAATCTTCTATAAATTCCCTGTTATAATTCATGATTCCCCAAAACTTTTGTAAATCCTGAATGGTCCTCTGTTTCTGTCTGTACCAGAATATCATCTATATATTGCAACACTTTATTGCCATAATTCAATGGCCGCAGTACCTGTGCCAATGTCTGATGAAAAGGCACTGGGGAATTTACAAAACCCATTGGTAGGCATGTCATTAAATACTGCGTGTCTTCAAATGTAAAAGCAAACTACTTCTGTGAAGATTCATCTAGAGGTACAGCAAAAAATCCATTTGCTAAATCAATAACTGTAAACCATTTACTCTGTGGGTAGCCTCAGATCTAAAACCAACCTGTAACTACCGTCCTTTTTTTTTTTTTACTGGCCACATAGGTGAATTACATGGGCTAGATGTTCGTACTATAATACCTTTCCTTTGCCAGTCTGTAATGCATTTACAAATATCCTACACTGCTTCTCGTGGAATGGGGTATTGTTTTTGATAAGGTGGTAACCTGTCTGTAGGCTGCTGTGCCCTTTTAGTTGTGTTGGCAACCATACCGCAGTCTGTTTTATCTGTAGCCCATACTTCTGGAAATTCTTGCATCAGTTGATATTTCAAATTCTACCCCCGTTCAGTGCAGTCTACTGAACACAATTTTTTGAACATCTCTTCTGTCTGTACTACTATACATATCATAGCATCTTTATTTTTCCATAGTATCCTATTATTAAAATCTAACACAACACCTAATTCTGGCATAATGTCCATTTCCTAAATGGTACTATCACACTGGGGATGACACATGAATCTTGCTGTTATTTTTTTTCCAGGCTGATTGACTTTATTTAAAAATCTAATCTCCAAAGGCTTGCTGCTGACTCCTGCAACTTTTGACCCTTCAAATCCTGATAATGTAAGAACTGGGCAGAGATCTGTTTGTAACTGAAACTGAGGCCCTGGTGTCAAGTAACACATTATGCCACAATTCCTTTCTTATGAATAATGAAATGTATGGTCTGCCATCCTTTCCAATCCAGAATGAAGTCAAATATACTGATTCTGTGCTGAACTATCACAACCTGCATACACATTCCGAAAATCTGGTATGTCACTGGCAGCATTAACCTGAGCTGTGGCATGCTTTTGATTATTCCTTGGGCTTGAACTTACATCATCTGCCCAGTCATTAACCCTAGCGGGCTGTCTTGTATTCGAAAAAGTAACAGAATTCCCTGCCTATAACCATGCACTATTTGTACCCCTCCCCCCAGAAAGCAATAAATCAGTGTCAATGTCACTAGGAGCAGTAGGAACTATTGGTATGTTGGTATTAGGTTCATAGGTAGATACTAGGCTGTCGGCCCTAGGGCCTATGTAAGCCTAGCCAACAAGGTTTCCTGGCTTTCGCCATCCAAGAAAGTTCTGGCATATATTTTTGTGTATATGTTCATACATGATTTCAAGCACCATCACTACTGTGTGTTGATATGGCAGAGGCATTTCGCAGACCAGGTCCACTTGTGTTTGATCATAATGTAGCAGAGAATTGGAGAGTATTCAAGCAGGAATACAATATTTTCATAGAAGCAGCTTTTTCTGACAAAGATGCACACACGAGGGCATTCATTTTGCTTAACTTAGCTAGGTCAGAAGCTACTGAAAGAGAGCATTCGCTTGTGTATGCACCAGAAATATATGCAGGAGAGGGGGGCAAGCCATTATATTGTGGTACCGGCTGAATCAAGGAAAGACCTGAGTGCTTAAAATGTAAATTTAGAGAAATGTGCAATCCCCAGACAAATGTTACATTAGAGAGGCACTTATTTTACACAAGCGACCAAAAGCCAGGTGAAACCTTTGGAGCTTATATCACTGACTTAAGAAACAAAGCCAAAAAGTACAGATTTGGTGACCTGAAAGATGAATTAAAGGAAAACTCCACCCTAGTACTAACTAAAACTGTGTTTTCACTCTTTGTTTCCTGACCTATTTTAACACCCCAAAAACACTCAAGTGCTTTATTTGTAATTTTAGCCTGTTTTCCACAACATGGCTACCAATGGGGCTTGATGTATCAACGTGATCGTGTACTCCCTCATGCCTTTTTCTTTCCCATAATACTTTGTTTGACTCATGCCAGACATAAGGAAGTAACTTTGAATTCCCATGCCATTAACATATAATGGGATTTGGGAGGGTCACAGTTATTTTCTTTGCCTTCTGTAAAAGGACTGCTTCTTTTCTGTCTCTAATCACCCTCATTTATGTTTAGCTCAGATCTTGATTTACACTATACTTAGAAGTTATCCAGCTACAGCCCGAAAAGTAACTAAATTTCAGGTCTTTTTTCAGTGTTTTCTTTTGTAATTCAAGAGGAATTGAGAGTTCTGTCCCCCCATACTACTGCAGAGGTGTTAAAACTGTCACTGCACTGAGAGATCCTTGCAGAATCAATTCCGCAGACTAAACTTTTGTAAATGAAGCAAGCATCATTCGGTTATTAAGAAAGGTCACTCAAAAAAGCAAGTTGATTATATAGAGAGCTGCAACCCTACTTTCTATGTAGTGGTCGGCGAAAAGGTTAATGCAGTAGATTTGTTGGCAAAGTATGAAGTGTTTTGTACTGTCCTGATCAATGGTAAACCCACAAAGCTCAAAGTAGACACTGATTCAAAGTGTAATGTAATGTCAGCAGAAACATTTGCTAAAGTGAGGGCTGGTGAGCAACTTAATAAGCTTGTTGCTTACAGAGGTGAAGAGATTCAAACCAAAAGCTCAATAGTGCTTTCATGCTGTTCAGATGGGAACAGTTACAGCTTGCAATTTTATGTAGTCCGAAGACTGTGCGGTCATTATTACGTCTCAGAGACAGTTTGAGAATGAAACTGCTTTCTTTTACCAAAGAAATCCATCATGTAACCACATCAGTGACGATATTTTCTCAGAATATGCTGATGTGTTCGACGACAAGCTATGTACTCCATAAAGTTAGATCCAAAGATTAGTCCAGTGTTCAGGCCAGCAAGAAGAGTTTCAGTAGCTATGCAAGACCAAGAAAAAGTCCAGTTAGACAAAATGGTGCAGCAAGTTGTGATTTGTCCAGTTGCAGAACTAACTTAGTGGGTATTTTCCATGGTGGCTGTTCCATAAAAAAAATTCAAATGAAATCAGATTATGTATTGACCCAAGAGACTTGAACAAGGCATTAAAGAGACCTCATCATCCTATGTGTACAGTCGAGGAAATTGCAACCCTCATGCCAAATGCCACTGTTTTTTCTGTCTTGGATGCAAATAATTAACTTTGGCAAGTGATGCTTAATCGCAAATCTTCACTACTGACTACATTCAGTACCTCATTTGGTAGATATAGATTCCTCAGGATGCCTTTTAGAGTAAATTCTGCCAGTGAAGTCTTTCAGCATGCAATGGAGCACATTTTTTTCAGGTTATCCGTGTGCAATTGTAGTTGATGATTTACTAGATGGAGGTAATGGTGAACCAGAGCATGACAGAAACCTTAGGAAAGTTCTGAACATAGCGTGTAAAGTGAATTTGAAGCTCAATCCTCTAAAGTGTAAACTCAGACTACTAGAAGTTACGTATGTAAGCCATTTATTTACAAGTACAGGCTTACAACCAGATCCTTCTAAACAAGCAGTCATTCTTGAGATGCCAGCTCTAGACAATGTCCAAGCTATACAGTGTATGGTTAACTATTTGGGAAAATTTATCCCTGACTTTAGTGAGTTATCAGCACCTTTAAGAGAGCTGGCACACAAAAATGTTGCATGGTTATGAGTAGAACAACACCAGAGAGCATTTGATAACCTCAAACAGCAAATTGCTAAACTGCCTACATTAAGATATGATGATGTCCACAAACCAATAGTTATTTTCTGTGATGCTTCAAAGTTTGGTCTGGGTGTAGTTATTCTTCAAGAGGGTAGACCTGTTGCCTATGCATCTAGAACTCTTATCCAGTCCGAGATGCAGTATTCTCAAATTGAGAAGAAACTTTTGACACTTGTGTTCGCTTATTCGAAGTTCCATGATTATATTTATGGCTGAGCAATCCAGACAGAAACTGACCATCAACCTCTAGTTACTATTTTAAAGAAGCCTATGTATTCTGCTCCAGTAAGACTACAAAGAATGATGCTCAAATTGCAAAAGTACAATTTCAAAATGGTCTGTACAAAGGGTAAATGTCTTTATCTGGCTGATACCTTATCCAGATCGCTCAGAAATGCTACGGAACAGCTTTTAAATCTTCCAGACAAAGATGCACTGAATCATACTTGAATAACTAGGTGGTTTGTCAGTAACCTCACGCACTGCCCCACCCTCAGATCTTTTAACCTGTCTAGCTTTATTAGAAACAACTGGAAGTGAGTCATCAATACCAGCTTTCACATGCATGTGTTTCCATGGCCAGTATTTAGGACACTGTTTTTTGACATGCCCAGGCTTTTTACAAAAAAAACATTCAACTGCTGTGTCTGGTGAAGCCTGCTTCACTACTGCAATATTGGTTTGTTTGTTTTGTGTCTTTCGGCCTTTTCCGGTTAGGGGTCACCACAGCGGAACTCCGGTCCACTAATGATTGGCAGTAGATTTTTTACGTGCCGAGTTTGCCAGCCCTGACGCACAACCTTCAACGAAGATATGCCCATTCACGCATGTCTCCACACAGAAGATGCTCTAGCTGAGAATCGAACGGGACAACGTCTTGCTGTGAGGTGACAACGCTACCGCAGCACCACCACCGCAGCACTACTGCAATATCGGTATCTACAGAAAACATTTTGTTACTGATCTCTGAGCTGCAAAATCTGTTTCTTTCTAACCACTAAAAGGGCAGCTTTTTCTAAGGTCTTGGCTGTAGCAATTACATTTAACTTGATAGCTGTATCAAGTCCCTGAACTCTCTGCAAAAAAGCTACAATCACTTGTTTCTGTACATCATCCTGTTTTGTCTGTCAGAATAATTGTGCACTATGGCATACAGTAAAGAAAACAATGCTGCAATCTCCATAAGATTGTCTGTTCTAGTAATTCTGAATTGATCCAACAACCCAGGGTCAAAACATGTTTTTTGTGTCAAAGCTTGCAAAGCTCCAGTTAGCCGGGCACAAAGGTTATTAAGAGGTAAGTTGTGTATTTCAGTATACATCTTAAGAGGCTTAGGAAGAAAAGCCTTTAAACATTTTGACAATACTTGACCCCAAGTAATCCCAGTATTACTGCACCAGTCCTCAAAAAACGTAAGATTCTGAAATAATCCCTTCCTGTCATCCCATTTAGGGAGTAACTGTAACAGTTTTGATGTATGATACAATGCTCATGTGGTGGTTACACCCACTACATTTACAGGCAAAGATTCAGACTGAAAGGAAGAGTGCCCTTGGATCTGATTTGCTTCTTGTAGTTGGTTTTAAGAACTGCTTATTGGTCTTAAGAAAGTCCATTAGACAACTAATAAGCTACCCTGCATCCTGTCTAAAAGTAGTAATGTACTTATCCTTGTCTGCAATCCTTTCTGTATTCCTGAAATAACTTATCCTGCTCACTTACAGCATCACATGCTGTATTCCAACTGGACAAAAAAGAATCATACTCTGATAACAAATTGGGGTGAACCTTTTTCCATGAAGCATGAAATTTACTAAGTAAAGTATGTAAATCATCAAGTGTCACAGCATGCACTGGTATTACCGTGGTCTAAATTACACTAACATTAGTGCCCTGAGTACTGGTAGTCTGATATATCATAGTTATGCATGCCTAGGACAACTTTAGCAAGAATCTGAAATTTAGCAGTATGTTTAAAATAAATTCTGTCATCACATTGAACACATTGTTGCAAAACTCAATCCATACTTTTTGACCATACAACAGCAGGTGATTCAACTGTAGAGATGTCTAAACCAGCAGAACATTTACTAGCAGACTTGGGTATAAAATCCATGTTAACAAAAGATGTTATGTGATCCTATCTCGCCTACATTCAATACTGATGGGCTCGGAGCCGATCCCTCGGCTCCGACTCGGCACGCTATGCTATAGAGCGAGGCCTCTTATTGGCTGAGCTATTTCTTATCCCAGGATGCACCACCACTAATCCCCCAGATCTCGTTTGCCGCTTACAAGCTAGGACGTGGTCTCAAACTTGGCTGGGCTAAGTACTGTTTTATTCAGGCTTTTCCTGTCAGGAATTTGCTTATTTTGAACCCAAAAGCTGTTTTAACAGCTATTGTTGTGGTACGAGTGTGTTTAACTAAATCTGTTGAGGAATTTGTGTTTTTTCCTTAAGGGAATGTTTCCCGTTTAAGTTAGAGGGGCCTTCCCCTATTTTCTATTACTAGCGTTTTATTTGTGTGTCAAGTACCTGCTTAAGTTAGAGGGTCTTGACCCTCTTTTTTCTGTGTTTTGTGCATACTAGTACATTGTTTGGTTTAAAAAAAAAAAAAAAAAAACTTTATATTTTAAATTTAAAACTTGCTAGTTTTTTGTCTGTATTATTGTTAATCTTAGAGGTTTGTTAGCATGTCTAAAGAGCATAGACCCTCTGGGTTTAAAAAGTGCGTGAGGTGTGGTTATAAAATGTCCATAACGGACGACCACTCCTCGTGCGTTTATTGTTTAGGCGCCAAGCACCTACAAGAGTCATGTAGCGTGTGTCACGCCTTTTCATCAAGAGTCCTCCAGGAGAGGAAGAACAAATTAATTCTAAAAGGGTTGATTAAGCCATCCTTCGAGGAGGCTTTATCTTCCTCTTCCTCTCCTTCAAAAAAAAAAAGCGTCGGCTCCGACCAGTCTGTCGGAACCGACTGCCAAAAAACCTAGGCAGGCTTCTCCATCGGCTCCACGGACTTCGGAGCCGAGGGCGGAACGGTCTGCCTCGATGCCTACAGTCTCGACCCCTCTGGTTTCGGATGCCGAGGACTGGGGCATCGAGAGGCGGGTCACCTTCATCGGCTCCACTGATATTGGAGCCGATGAGGGTTGCCGGCTCAGACTCTTCCCCTTCGGCGCCGAAGTTCTCATCAGCACCGAGGGAAATTGTTTTGAGATCTCCCTCGGAACCGATAGTAATAGAATCCATTCGGAGCCGGTCCCCTAGTCCTATGGAGCCGATGGAGAAATCGGTTCGGACCCGATCGGTGTCATCTAGATCCTCCAAGATGTCTGATTCGGACATCGACAGGGTGCTCCTAAGACTCTTCCAGTCTCCGGTGTTTCAAAAGTTAGTTTCGGCTCCAGCCCATTCGGCTTCGGAGCCGATGGTTCACCCTGCTACTATGGTTCCTCCTCCAACAGCCTCGGCACCATTGGAGCCGGTGCTGGTGGAACCGATGGAGGTTTTAGGGTCGGGCCCGACCCTTACTCCAACTCCGGCTCTTGAGTCGGAGTTCGTCTGTGGACTTCTTCTGTCGGCCCCGGGGGGGACGCTTCGGGACTGATGTTTTCGGTCCCAAGCCTTCCTCTCGGTGCGTCTGCTGCGGGAGTGCCGTCTACCGTCGTGGCCACGGAGGTGGGACCCTCCCAGGATTCTGGTGGTCCCGCCTTCAGGGCTATGAGGAGTGCGTTAGCCAAATCATCTTTGGCTACCTCCACGGTCTTCCCAGCTCCTTCCCTGCATACCGAGACTGGGTCTTTGGCAGTCCCCCTGTCCTTAGACAGCAGAGCCCCGGGGCCTGAGGTTACCCCCACTGGGGTTTCCCCCCCTCCTGGAGGTCCTTCTGAAGATTCTTCGGAGGAACCCCTCAGGAAAAGATCGTGCAAGAGGAAGCACGTTGACTCCCCTGATGAGTCTCTTACATCAGACACTGATCTCGATGATGCAGAGGGGTCCCCTAAGTCGTCCTCAGATGATGTCTCCTTTGCAGACATCCTGGAAGCCCTTAAACAACGAGGCGGCTGGCAATCCAAACCCTCTTCTGCTGATGAGTCGGTGTTCCTTAAGGCCTTTGGGGCTCAGCCCTCCGCCTCCTGGGTGTCTCCGCCCTTCGACGAGCTCTTGGACTTGATCTGTCGAAGGGCGTGGGAACACCCAGACTCTGTGGAACCGGTGCCTGCTCGTCCTAATTAAGTTCCTGTCAGCACCCCCGGAAAAAGAGTTCCTGACTAAAGGTGTGGCTGTAGATGCTTTGGTGGTGGCATCTGCTACCCAGCAAGATGTAGCAGAGGCTTCGACGTCCGTCCATCCTCCTAATAAGGAGTCTAGGAGCATGGATTGGTACGGTAAGCACACCCTAAGTTCAGCGGCCTTTACTTTAAGGTCCTTGAACTATCTCACGCACTTTACCAGATTTCAGAGGGATCTGATTAAAGAACTTTCCGATACCCTCTTGGGTAACCTGCCTGAGGAGCTGGCCCAGACGGTTGGCTCTCAGCTGGCTACACTGTTGTCCATTTCAAACTCGTCCATGAGGCTCATTTCTTATGCAGCCGAAGGGGCGAGTAGAGCGGCGGGTACAGGCATTGCTCTACGGAGACAAGCCTGGCTCCGCCTGTGTCATTTTGCGGAGGCCTTTAAGTCTTCCTTTGCCGACGCCCCCTTTGATGGGTCCTCCTTGTTTGGACCCAAGGTAAAGGACACACTGACCCGCTGCCAGCAAGAAGGTAAGACTTTGACTGCCGTAGGGGCACGATTTTCCACTCCCTTTCGGCCTTACCCCAAGGCTAAAAGAGGAGGGAAAATGTGGTTCCATAGATCTCAGAAGTCTTACCCCTCACAGCAGGACGATCCCCCTTCCAGAGGCAGGGGAGGGAAATTCTTCTGGAAGACGCCGTCCCAGAGGCGGCAGAGGCCCTCGCAACACTGGAGACCGCGAGTCCTTTCGTGGCTCTTCAGCCTTTCACAGTCCCTGAGGGATTGCCCGACTGTGCAGCTCCGGAGCCAGTCGGGGGTCGTTTTTCGAAGCACCTAAAAGCCTGGGAAGGTATCACTCAGGACCGATGGGTGCTTCGAATTATCGCCGGAGGTTACACCATCCCTTTCTCTCACTCTCCACCTCAGTCCAGAAAAATCCCGGACCCGCCACCCAGTCAATGGGAAACTGCAGCCTCAGAAGTTTCAAAGCTGCTGCAAAAAGGAGTCATCCAACCGGTCCCCGCAGACCAGATCGGATTAGGGACTTACTCAAGATTCTTTTTGGTGCCAAAAAAGACCGGGGACTTGAGACCCATTTTGGATCTCAGCATTCTAAACCGTTCAGTCAAAAAGTCCAAGTTCCGAATGGTCACCCTACAAACCATTCTCCCATTGCTGGAGAAAGGTGTTTGGATGTGCTCCATAGATCTCAAGGACGTTTATTACCATACCATGGTACATCAAGCATCCAGGAGACATCTGCGCTTCAGCCTAGGAGGCAGTCATTTTCAGTTCCGCGCGCTGCCCTTTGGTCTCACCACAGCCCCCAGGGTGTTCACCAAATGTTTGGCGGTCGTGACTGCTCACCTGAGAAGTCTAGGATTCCAGGTGTTTCCGTATCTAGACGACTGGCTTCTAACTGCCACCTCCAAGCATCTACTATTACGGAGCCTACAAGCCACTATATCACTGGGCAATTCCCTCGGAATCACCTTCAATTGGCCAAAGTCTGTGTTGCTGCCATCTCAACACATAAGATTCATAGGGGTAGAGATAGACTCAAACCGAATGCGGGTCTATCTACCTACAGACAGGATACAAACCATACAGGCTCAAGTTCGAGCCTTAGTTCCCAGATCCAAAGCCCCAGCCAGAATGGTCCTGCAGCTATTGGGATCCATGTCCACCACGGTTCTTCTAGTTCCCCTGGCAAGGTTGCACATGAGAATTCTCCAGTGGCTTCTTTCAGCTCAGTGGTCCTTTCAGGAACTCCCTCTCAGTCACCTCATATGGATCACGGAAACCTGCAAACGGGACCTTCGCTGGTGGCTAGTGCCCTCCAATTTGGATCAGGGACGACCCTTTGTTCCACCTCCTCCTGCGGCCACTTTGACCACGGACGCCTCCCAGATGGGGTGGGGGGGGCATTCCCTGGGCAGGTCAGTCCAAGGCAAATGGCACCCAGAAGAGACCCTACTTCATATCAACATCCTAGAAATGAGGGCGGTGCTTCTGTCCCTTCAAGCCCTTCACGATTACCTCCCTCAGGGCGTAATTGCCATTCACTCAGACAACATGTCAGTTGTCTGGTACCTGAACAAACAGGGAGGGACCAGATCCTATCCTCTTTGCAGAGAGGCCATGAGAGTTTGGGAATGGGCAGTGTCGACCAAATGCTTTCTAGTGGCTACTCATATCCCGGGCAAGTCCAATGTGATAGCCGACAGACTGAGCAGAACCATCCTCTCTCCTCACGAATGGTCTCTGAACATTACAGTTGCAAATCAGATTTTCAGCAAATGGGGAGTTCCGTGTTGCGACCTCTTCGCGACTCCACTGAATGCGAAGTGCAAAATGTTCTTCTCCCTCACCCCGGCTCCGGGGAAGAGTCCCATGGACACACTAGCCCGTCCTTGGCCCACCGGCTTGCTTTATGCCTTCCCCCCAGTTCCTCTCCTTCCCAGGGTGATCCAAAAGGCATCTCTCTTGGGGAGCAAAATGATCTTAGTTGCTCCTTACTGGCCTCGTCAGGTATGGTTCCCCTATCTTCGGAAATATGCTCTGGAAGGTCCATGGTTCCTGGATCAGATCCCAGACCTTTTGGTTCATCAGTCGGGACTATTCCACCAGTCCCTACACACTTTAAAATTGACGGCTTGGCTCCTCCTCTTCCGACTATAGTCAGGAGTCATACATTGGATCCAGAAGTTGTACATATCTTTCGGCCCACAAGTCTGCTACAAAGAAATTGTATTCTAGCAAATGGAAAAGGTTTGCTATTTGGGCTCAACTCCGGGGCCTGGATCCCATCACTATTCCCGTATCAGAAGTACTGAAATTTCTAACTTCTCTTTTCAATCAAGGCTCTTCAGTCTCTACCATCAAGGTTCAATTGGCAGCTATTTCCAATTTTCACGAATCTATAAACCCACCTTTAATGAGCAACAGATTGTGTAAGACCTTCTTGAAAGGTGCTGTGCTTTTAAGACCTCCGATTTCTCATCCTGCTCCTCCATGGCATCTCGATGTGGTGTTACGCGCCTTAACTTCCTTCCCCTTCGAACCGGCAGCGACATGTGATTTAAAATTTCTATCGTGGAAGACTGCCTTTCTGATGGCGATTACTTCTGCCAGAAGGGTTTCAGAGCTTCAAGCTTTGTCTGTAAAACCTCCGTACTTGGTTTTTCACAAAGACAGAGTGTCTCTCAGGCCAAATCCTTCCTTTGTCCCTAAAGTTTGTTCCAGTTTCTGCCTACAACAATCATTAGAACTTCCAGTCTTCTTTCCGAAGTATTCTAACAAAGCGGTATTCATATTCCACACATTAGATGTCCACAGGCAGGTGCGTTTTTATTTAGATAGGACCAAACAAACAAGGAAAACAGATCAGTTGTTTGTATCCTTTGCAGACAATAAATTGGGCAAAGCCGTCACAAAGGTCACTATTGCCAAATGGATCAGGGACTGTATTACTCAAGCTTATTCTTATTCTAACAAAGAGCTTACCACCTCTGTCAAAGCTCATTCTACAAGGGCTATGGCTACTTCGATAGCATTTCATTCTAAGCTTGCCATTAGTGACATTTGTGCTGCGGCTACATGGTCTTCCCCGCACACTTTAATCTCCCACTACAAATTGGATGTGGCATCTAGAGGACGAGCTTCATTTGGTTCCACAGTGCTCAGGAGTGTTTTCCAATGAGCCACCCAGGATTTAGGTGCTAGGGACGCTGTCCCATCAGTATTGAATGTAGGCGAGATAGGATCACATAACATCTTTTAGTTATGTACTTACCATAACTTTAGATGTTTGGGATCCATCTCGCCACATTCAATAACCCACCCTCCTTCCCCTTCCTTGGAGATCAGAGGATATCAGAAGGTCCGAATCCTGTTGTTTCATCTTGAAACATCTAACAATGTTATATAAACAAGTTGTGCATGTGTGCATGAATGCGGACAAACAAGATCTGGGGGATTAGTGGTGGTGCATCCTGGGATAAGAAATAGCTCAGCCAATAAGAGGCCTCGCTCTATAGCATAGCGTGCCGAGTCGAGCCGAGGGATCGGCTCCGAGCCCATCAGTATTGAATGTAGGCGAGATGGATCCCAAACATCTAAAGTTATGCTAAGTACATAACTAAAAGATGTTCTTCATTCCACATTGCTGCAGTCCTAACTATTGGGTAGTCCGCTGTCCAGTCGGCCCGAATACCAAAGTATATGGCTGACGTCGGTCACGGCGCATTAGACTGGCGTCAGTACGTCAGGGTACTAATGCGCATGACCGACGCCATATCCTCAGTCTTTTTTGCCGCATGGTCTGATGCAGAAGCAGTTTTTGCGAGTGCAGGTTGGCGTTCTGAAAGTTTCTGAAGTCAGAGTTTCAGACCGAATCAAAGTTGGCTAAGTACCCCGTTGGGGAATATTTTGGTTTTTTCTTGCCTCAGTATTTAACCGGATGTCAGAAAAAGTGAATAACTGTATTTCATGTGGGAAACAGATACCTCATAGGGATTACCATACTTTGTGTATACCTTGTTTAGGGCCTGAGCACGACGTTGTTGGATGCCGCTCTTGTGCTAGATTTAACAAACGCACTATTAAGAGAAGGTTAGACTGTGCCAGGTTAGTGTTTGGGAAGCGTTATAATTATAAAATGCCGTCGGGTGCTCCGACGCCGCTTCAACCAAAAGCGCAAGGACAAAGCAGGGAAGCCTAGAGTGGAAGAACCGACAGTCCCGGACGTCGGTTCTTTAGAAAACTCAGTGGAGCGGAGGTTCTGCCAGGAGTTTCTTTGGAGTCTCAGGGAGAAACTTTACTGTTACAGGATGTATCCTCTCAGGAAGTAGGCCAGGCTGAAGGGGCTTCTCAGGTGGCTGTTCTTCCTTCTCTTCCTAAGGTGGTTAGGGCCTCGCCTTCTGTTTCTAAGGCTTCTTTAAGAGGCAGGCCTACTTTAGCTTCAGTGGGGGTTTCTCCGAGTGTTTCAGGGTCTTTGCCTAAGAAGCATATGCTAAAAATGGCAGAGGATTTGATTACAATGATTAGAGGTTCTATGCCCCCTCCTGATAAGAGGCCTAGGGTGGAACCTGAGTTTGAGAGTTTTGAGCTATGTTCGAGGCTTCTGAGTCTTGACTGAAGACTTGCAGGAGTATCCTCCTTATTCTGATTCTGATGTGGATGATTCTACTCCTTCAGCTTAGCCTCCTGAGGATTTTTCTTTTTCAGAGACTCTGCATTCCATGAGGGAGCATTTTAAATGGGAAGGTCAAGATTTCTCTGATTCCAGGAAGAGGCTTAGAGAATTCTTGTTTTACCCCAGCATAGGCCTTTAGCTATACCTCCTGTTCTGAATGTGGTAGAAGATGTTTTGCAGAGGCTTCCCTAAATCCTGACTCTTTGCCTCCTGCCCTGTTAAACCGGATAGGTACTATAGGGTGCCTGAAGCCCATAAGTATCTTTTAAGAGTCCTAGGGCAGACCCAGAAACTGTCTCTCAGGGGCCTAAAGGTGTGAAGGCTTCTGTGGTTAAAAATCCTGTTCCTCCTGATAAAGAGGCAAGGGCTTTGGATAGATGGGGAAAGAAAGTGTATACTTCTTCCACTTTAGCCATGAGGGCGTTGAATTGTCAGTTTCATATGTTAAAATATCAGAATTATCTCCTTTCACAATTGAAGTCTAAGGTGGATGCTCTGGCTGAAGGTATTGAGTGTAAAGAGTTGCAGGATTTAGTTCATGTTTCTGAACAGGTGGGTAAGCATTCCTTGCAGTGTGGTTTTGATGCTGTGCAGGCCTCCTCGAGGGTGGCTGCCACTGGTTCTGTTCTTCATAGGCACGCCTGGTTGAGGGATCAGAACTTAGCTGAGCATGTTAAGACAAGGATTTTGGATGCTCCTTTACAGTCTGATGTGTTGTTTGGTTAGCCTGTGGAAGCAGTTTTAAAGAAAATGGAGGACAAGGCTAAGTCTATGCAAACTGTTAAGGATTTTTTGCAGGTGCAGCCTCCGAAGTTTAGTAGAAATTGGCCTACTAAGGGGTGGACTTATCCTGCTTATGATTCCCAGTCTAGGGGTAGGTCTAGACGTGGTAGAGGCAGAGCTCAAGGTTCTTTTAGGCCTAGGACAGGGAGTTCGCCTGCTCAGACTTCTGGTGAGGGCAGGGGTCAGTCCTTTCGTAAGCAGACCCAATGACCTGCCTTTTCAGCTGCCAGTACATTCTCGCCTGGCAGCACCTTTGGGAGGAAGGCTGTCTCTTTTCAAAGAAAATTGGGATTTAATTACCCAAGACAGATGGGTTCTGGATATCATTCACCACGGTTACAGGTTTTATTTCCATACCTTGCCTCCTTTCAAAGGCATGCCAGACATTCCTCCTCTACAAAGAACAGAGGCTTACAAGCAAATTTCTCTGTTGCTCCAAATAGGGGCCATTCAGTCAGTTCCTGTGCCAGAAAGGGGCCTAGGATTTTATTCTCGCCTGTTCCTAGTACCAAAGAAGGGGAACACGTGGAGACCAATTTTGGATTTATCTATCCTCAACACTTATCTGGACATTCCCAAGTTCAAAATGTTGACATTACAACAGCTTTTACCTCTGCTGGGCAAAGATCACTGGATGGTAACTTTAGATCTCAAGGAAGCTTACCTTCATGTGCCAATAAGACTAAGTTGCAGGAAGTATCTGCGTTTTCGAGCTGGAAATTCTCATTATCAGTTCTCTGCATTGCCCTTTGGCTAATCTACTGCGCCCAGAGTATTCACAAAGGTTCTGGCTCCAGTGATAGCTTTCTTCAGGCTGAAAGGAATTCAAATCTATCCTTAATTGGACGACTGCCTGATTCTGGCTCAAGAAAAGGAAGACCTTCTACAGCATTTGGAATATGTCATAGCAGTGCTAAGATGCCTAGGGTATTCTGTGAACGAAATAAAGTCCAGTCTAGTACCCTCTCAAGACATGTGCTTTCTGGGTGTGAGACTGAATACAGCAGCCCAGATGGCCTTTTTAACCCCGGACAAACAAAAGAATCTTTCCAGTTACTTCCATCAACTATCTCTTCAGTCCGGGCTGACTGCAAGGACAGTCCTTCAAGCCTTAGGGTTCATGGCATCTTGTATTCTGGTGCTTCCCAATGCCAAACTGCATATGAGGAAGCTACAATGGTATCTCAAAAATCTGTGGACACAGCACTGCCAGGATTTGGACACTGTCATTCAAATAATACCTTGCATTCAAAAGGAATTTTTGTGGTGGGCTCAGGAATGTCACCTAAACAAGGGACTCTCTGTGACCCGGCCAGAGGCAAGTCAGATTCTAACGACAGATGCCTCAGACATTGCTTGGGGAGCTCATCTAAATGGAAAGTGGATACAAGACAAGTGGCCTGCCAGACTACAGCATCTACATATCAACATGAAAGAGATGTTAGCAGTCCAGTTTGCATTAATGGCTTTCAAGGAGTTACTTCTTCCAGGGCAGGTGTTGATTCTAACAGACAACACAACTGTCATGTGGTACATCAACAAACAAGGGGGAACACATTCGTACCCATTGTGCAGACAAGCAATGATTTTATGGGAGACTGCGCTCAGCTTGCAACTAACTCTTCAGGCAAGGTTTCTGCCGGGAGCACAGAACTCCTTAGCAGATGTGTTAAGCAGACAAATCATGGATCCCCACGAGTGGAAACTGGATCTTCATGTATTTCAAAAATTGACAGTGTCATGGGGAACTCCAGACATAGATCTGTTCGCTTCTCCAATAAACCACCAGCTGCCAAAGTTTTGCACGAAGGGATTTCATCACACAGCTTGGAAAGTGGATGCTCTTTCTTTCAGTTGGAAAAATCTTCATGTGTATGCTTTTCCACCTCTGCCTCTTCTCCCAAAGGTGCTTCTAAAGGTCAGACAAGACAAGCCAAGGATGATTTTGATAGCTCCAGATTGGCCTCGGCAGCACTGGTACCCATTACTGAGGAGTCTGGTAAGGAAGCCTCCATGGCCTTTACCCTTGATTCCACACCTGTTGTCTCAGAGCGACGGTCGTCTGCTCAATGTCAAGCTTCACTCTCTTCATCTAACAGCCTGGCATATTCTGTTTTGAAAGACAGCAGGTCTCAGCTTCCTCAACAAGTTTTAAATGTGATTATGGAAGCCAGAAGACCTAGTACAAGGAAAGTGTAATGAAAAATGGAAGAGATTTTTATTTTGGACTGCAGCAAAGAATTTGGAGATTTCTGAGCCTAATTTGAGTGTGGCTCTTCAATATCTTACTGAGTTATTGGACAAAGGTTTGTCTTTCTCTTCCATTAAGATTCATGCTGCAGCAATTTCAGCTCACTATGATTGTGACCCACCATTGTTTTCACATCCTTTGTTCAAGCAATTTCTTAGAGCGCAAAGAATATAAGACCCCCACGTAGAGCTCCTACTCCTGCTTGGGACCTCAATTATGTGTTGGAGAAACTTACTCTACAACCTTTTGAGCCTGCGGCTACTGCTGAACTGAAATACTTGTCATGGAAGACTGCTTTTTTGTTGGCCATTACTTCTGCTAGAAGGGTTTCTGAGTTGCAGGCCCTTATGGCGGTTGAGCCTTTTTTGATTTTTCATAAGGATAGGGTATCATTACGTACTAATCCTTCCTTTATGCCTAAGGTGGTTTCTAGTGTGGCTTTAAACCAAACTATTCATTTGCCTACTTTTTATGCAGATCCCCAAAATAAAGGGGAAAAGATTTTGCACACTTTAGATGTACACAGGCAATTGCGTTATTATTTAAGCAGGACTAAGGATTTTAGGCAGTCTCAGCAGTTGTTTGTTTCTTTTGCTTTGAGTTCGCAGGGCAAGCCTGTGTCAAAACAAACTATTTCTAGGTGGATTGGGTTTTGCATTGCATTTTGTTATTCCCATCATGGCAAGGAGATTCCAGCTGGGATTAGGCCTCATTCCACTAGGGCTACTGCCACTTCAACAGCATTTCTAAGGGGGTGGCAACTAAGGATATTTTGGAGGCAGCTACTTGGAGTTCAGTGCATACTTTCTCTAAGCATTACCACCTTCCTCTCTACTCTAAGTCTAGGGCTGGTTTTGCCACAGCTATTTTGCAAGGCATGTTATCAGCTCCTGCTTCCTTATGATTTGCCAGCCTCCCTTACCTCTGCTTTGGGATTCTACCCAATAGTTAGGACTGCAGCAATGTGGAATGAAGAACATAGTACAGTTTTGTACCTACCATAAATGTAGATGTTTGAGGATCCACATTGCTGCAGTCCAATACCCTCCCTCCTTCCCTCTGTGTTTAGGGGTGGTTGTGTAGGTGAGATTATATTCTGGTACCTTTGTATATATTGTATATATTTTTGGTGCAGGTATGTTTGGTGTTTTTGGTTTTGGCCTTGTCTTTTTAGGGTCGTCTGACATCTGGGGCAAGAAAAGACTGAGGATATGGCGTCGGTCATGCGCATTAGTACCCTGACGTACTGACGTCAGTCTAATGCGCCGTGACCGACGTCAGCCATATACTTTGGTATTCGGGCCGACTGGACAGCGGACTACCCAATAGTTAGGACTGCAGCAATGTGGATCCTCGAACATCTACATTTATGGTAGGTACAAAACTGTACTTTATGCTTATGTAAAGAAATTGAAACACCATCTGTAGTGGCTGTTGTCTGCAGAGTTGAGAGCCATAGTTGCTGAAGTCTTCTGTAGAGGTATGATTATACTGCCCTCGTCTGGAAAAATACTGGTGTGACCAAGTCTGGAAATTAAGAATACCTTAACTGAAAGGGTGGTCTGTAGCACCATCGATTACCTTTACTGGGGCCTCTTCAGCTGAAGAAATATGAGCACTGTTGAAAGACCATACTACTTCTGCTGTATTTACTTAGAAACAGCCACTGTGAACTTAAGAAAAGATATGCTCCACTGGAAACCAGAAAGTTGCACACTACAACTGACTGATGTTTTGTTTGTCCAGAGTAACTGCGTGCTGAGTACAAGAATTATATCTCTTTCTCCAGACAGCAGACCTGTGCGGGTGCCATTGTAAAAAAAAAAAAATCAGAGTTTTTGTTTCCTTGAGTGTAACATTTAATAATAACAGCAGATAGATTATTGCAGCATATTTGATTATTGCAGCATATTTAAATCAGCATAATCAAAAAAATACACATGAAACATAACTGTCAACATGAATCATCTAAACCAGTCTTGCAACTGAACAAGTTTTGCATCAGACTAGACTGCCTGTTATCCTAAACTTCACATATTATATCCTTTTTTCTAGTAATTTTTCTCTGTAGACTACATTGTAGTCCCTAGCCTTGTTTTTCAGGCTATATCTTGCTTTGTAGCTTCACAAATACCTTATCTTTTGATGCTTCCATTGAGAAAGGAACAGAATAAGAACTGTCTGCAATCTTCCCTTAAAAAGTAACATAAAAACTATCTGCAATCTTCGCTTAGCCAGCAAGGTCAATATTCAGTGAAAGATTCTTTGTTTCTGCTTTTCTAAAATGTATGCATAAATGAAATACCATTTCTTAGTTAGCAAGGTCAACAATTCAGTAAAATATTCCTTCTTTCTGCTTTTCTAAGATGTATGCATAAATGAAACATCATTTATAGGCCTGTTTTATTATTTATGCCTGTCTAAAGCCTAATAACTACTGTACAATGAAAAGCCCTGATCTAACACTAGGGTTTGAGTTCTCTCTGGAAGGTGCAAATGTCAGAGGATATGTGCAAAATTAGATCACTGTTATGGTAGGTTGAGCTATTTGGGTTGTAGCCTGCTGTATGATATTACAACCAGATAGCTATCAAAGCTTCATTGTACCTTCCAGTCATCCTAACTGGGCGCCAGAAGCTTCAGAGCTGTCTTGTACCCTGCTGGGAAAACCCTCCATTTAATTCTTTTTTCTGAGGAAAACCCACATTTTATTGTGAAATAAAAATGGATTAATAAAAAAAAATGTTTCACGGTGTAATCAAACAATCCAAGCTATTTCAAGTCTGTATCCAGTGGAAATTTATTGCAAATAAATAAATATATCACAAGAGTTAAGTGCTTTTGTTCTACTCTAACTTTTTCAGAACTACATGCACTGACTCCATTTTGGTTTAAATAACCAGTGTAATCGCATGACAAATGAAAACTCTCCAAGCCATTCTTAGAGACAGTCATCTCAAAAAGTGCTAAAATATCAGAACTTACTGGTTAAAATTCAAAACATATAAAAATATAACAACATTTTTTGTGACATTAAAATACAACCATAGTAAAGAAGCAAATCATACGTAGTCAATTATAGACAAGTTACTAAAAATCAAGTAAAATAGAAAAAACCCCAGTGTGAGCAGGTACTGATCCTCGTAATAATAAAATCCAGCAGAATAAATGCCAGCAATGTAAATGGTGCAGATAAAAACGTTGTTTATTCCAAAATCAGTTTAAAAGAGTCAGATAAGCGCTTTCGCATTAGTGCTTCATCAGATCTATAACAACTTCATCAAATACTCATTGCAATATATACTATAGATGTGATCAGCAATTAAACAATTAGTGTGAAATTCACAGGGCTTTTAAAGGAATATGTGCCTTTAAAGTAGAAAATGTGTAAACTCTTATAATAAAAGTGCATATAGTCACAGTGCAAAAGTATAAAAATGTATAAAATGTTAGAATGAAACACTGTCTGGTACAAATGCCTTTACAATAAAAATATATATATATATGTACTATTAATAGTGAAATTGCATATGTACACAACCAAAGTGCAGGTATGCGTAAGAATATAGGAATAAGAGCTTGGATAAATACATATGCAGAATGATATCAGCTATTGTTGAAAGACATTGGATAGATAACAATCAGATAAACAATAAGAATTTAAAAGTTTAAAAATTACAATTACAGTAAAAATTATTTAAAACAGTAACAATAGGAACCACAGATTATTTAATATACTTTCTCTGCCTTAAATTATTTAATATTCCTTCTCTGCCTCAATTTAGGTTTAATTGAGGCTCTCTCGTTTAAACCAGAACCTTTGTCTGCTTTTAATAATATTATCCACTCTGTTTCTTTCCCTTCTGTATATGTTTTTATATCTCCACCTCTAGGATTAGGGTATATCACTTCCAATACTTTAAAGGAAAATACATGTTGTGCATTTGTCATCATAATATGCTTAGCCAGAGCATTGTGTACCGTGCCCTTTTTCATGTGATAAATATGTTCCCTCATTCGGTCTCTGAGGGGACGGTTGGTTTTGCCAACATAGAATGAGGGGCATAACTGACAGGTGGCTAAGTAAACTACATGTGATGTCATACAATCTGCTGCAGCAGATATATGATAGTGTTTTCGTAGATCTGGATGGAAAAAGTCAGGTGTACTATCTATATAGCAACAAAAATTACAATGCCCACATGGTTTTGTACAACCATCTCTCATATTTGTATGGCTGTGCGTGGAATAACAGAGCTTCCTTTTTAAATTATTTTTATTCTTATAGGAATTTTGGTTGATCTCCAACTATTGTTTTAAGATCATCATTAACATGCAATATTTCCCAGTGTTTACTAAATATTTCTCTAAGTTGTAAATAGTCAGCCGAGAAATATGTGGAGAATTTAACGTATTGTGGGCTTTCAATATTGATATCTAAGATAGATGCTGATTCATGTGGTCCAAAATACGGTAGTCCTTTAGTAGACCTTAATTCTAATGCATCATTCAAATGCCTGTCAATTTCTATGCTGCTATAGCCTCTCATTGAGAGTCTTTCTTTCAAATCATTCAGTTCAGTTTCAAACCCTTTATCTAAGGGATTTAACCTAGAGGCTCTGATGGCTTGGCCTCTCATAATATTCCTAAACACGTAGGGAGGGTGCATACTTGATCTAAGTAGCAAATTATTACTATAGCAACCTTTCCGATAAATGCCTGTATTAATAATGTTGTTATCAAGTCTCTCTATGTACATATCTAAAAACTCCATTCTATATTGTGAACATTTCATAGTGAATTTAAGGCAAGTTGTAAGATTATTCATGGTGGTATACATTAAATCAAGTTGTTCTAAAGAGCCTTTCCATAAAACAAACAAATCATCGACAAAACGTCGATAAAAGATTACATGCTGTTCAAATAACTCTTCCCGGAATAAAATATGTTCTTCCCAGTAGGCCAGAAACTTGTTGGCGTAGCTATTGGCACATGGTGTGCCCATAGCTACACCATCCTTTTGTCTGTAAAAATGGTCATTGAACATAAATAGATTGTGTTCTAAAATTAGCTCAAGGAAACAAGTTATTAGATCAATTCTTACAGGTGAGTAATTACTATGTTCCTTCAAATATTCAGTGACATATGCCAACCCTAAATCATTTGGTATGACTGTAAATAAAGATTGGATATCAAACGTAACAAATATATAATCCATTGTAATCATTGTGTCTTTAATGCAGTCATATAAATCAAGTAAGAATTGTTTGGAATCCTTTAAAACAACACTATTGTTGTTTAAAACATGTCTAAGATGTTTTTCGACATAAACAGACAAATGCTCTGTTACCCAACCTCGACCTGATACTATCGGTCTCATAGGGGGATTTGCAGGATTTTTATGTATTTTTGGGAGGCCATGTATGATAGGTATGGTTGGATGTAGAATAGTAAGATATCCGTACAGGTCTTTATCTATTAATTGGCCCATAAACACATCATAGATCGTATCTTGTACGTATCTAATAGTATGTTCAATATTCTGTGATGTAGTTCTTTCATAAAAATCATCATTCAGCATGGACATCATCCGTTCAGTATAATCGGACATATCCATCACAACTATCTTTCCACCCTTGTCTGCAGGTCTAACAATAATGTTTGAATCATTTTGTAATTTCTTAAGGCTGGCTCTTTCTCTGTATGTAAGATTGTCCCTCTTATAATATTGTTTATTGGTGGTTCTATTCCCATAGTAGCTATGTAAGTCTTCCTCGGTAAGTTTCATGTATGCTTCAACTAGGGGGTGGTTTGTGGGTATAAATTCACTTAGATTTCTAAATTTGAACTCAGTATTTCTCTGAATAGGGTCTTTGTACATGAATTTCAACATTACAGTTTTACAGAATAGTTTAAGGTCCATAACAGTTTCTGTTAACTGACTCTGACATCTGGGGATAAAATTTAATCCTTTGTTTAATAATCGAATTTCATCTTCAGTTAAAATAGTATTTGAAATATTATGGACTAACGTTTGCCTGTCCACATTTTCCTCAGTGTCTTCTGGGGTGTATATTCCTCCAATAACTTCCTCTTCTGTCTGCCTCTGCTCATAAATCGGGAACGGTACGTGTTTTTCTCCGTTCTGACTGGCAGAGGAAAAGACAACTGGGGAAGTACATTGGGGGTGGGGGCTAAATGTGTGGTAGCAGTTTTCGGTCTAACTACAGGCTCATTATTGTGATGTAAATGTTTAGATTTTTCCTGTTGCTGCATGGATATATCATTAACTACCCTTACATCTGGATATAAGTTGGTACTGGTATTTGCAGCAGTGTGCACTAAGTGTATGACATCAGTAGAGTCATTACTATGATCAGTAGTTATAATATTATTGTATGTATCAGTAGTATCAGGTTGGTTCAAACTAGGTAAATCAGACTGACAAATTCTTTCACCCTCTGTTCCAGTAACAATACAATTCGTATTTGTTCTCATCTCCAAAACATTAACATTATTATCCTTATTGTCCTGTTGGCAAATTTATCCTGCTTCACACCTCCATTGTTATTGCCAACATTATCTGTCGGTAGCCTGGTTGTTTCATTTGAATTGAACCTAGGCCACATGAAGAGGTGGCCATTTTTAAAATCATTAGTGTCCCTAATGACTTTATGGCGTTTTTGTTGATAGAGCTTTCTTTCAAAGGCTGAAATACCAAGTTACTAAAAATGACTACTTGCCTTTCCAGATTCCCTCTCTATCTCAGCCTGGCAGTCTGTCCCTCAGTCTAGGTCGGCATCTTCTCCAGAGGCATCAGATTGTCTGACAGATGGGTTCCAAAAATTATCCTTCAATGGTGCAGATGACAGGAGGAATTTTTCCCTCCTCTTCAGGGGATTCCCTCCACATCCTGTAAATCAAACAACATTGTTTCCTCCAGTTTTGGAGCAAGGTGTAGTCTGGTGGGGTAATATAACTAACTCACTCAGATCAGATAGGCAGAGTTTTTTATTCAGGGACCTTTCTGGTGCAAGAGAAAGAGAGATCTTGGGGACAAGTCGTAGACCCCCTTCTTTCTCACTCTGTCAGTCTCCAAAAGTTCACCTTGTTGTCCACTGTTACCTCTCATCCCTTTACTATCACATTCTTATCGGGAAAGATTTCAAATGTTTCTTAAGATGTTTATCCTGCTTACATCATCAATTCTTTGTCTGTTTACAAAGTGGCTGCAGTACCTGCTTACTGTACATGTCAAGGCACTTGCATCTTTACATATTTGGACAATTGCCTCATATTTGCAGACTCTCCTTCTGCTTGTCAAAAAAACTCTTGATCAGTCTGGGTTTCAAGTACATTTGCAGAAATCCTCTCTCATTCCTTCACACAGAGTATCTTTTTTTTTTGGATATCTTCTGGTTTCTTCCTGTGGATGAAGTAGAACCGTATAGAGATGTCTTCCTGAGCTTTTCCAAACAATCTCTGACATTGACCACTGATTTTCTCAGGTTACTTGGTTTCATGGCTTTTATGATTATCATGATTCCCTTTGCCAGACTTCACTTGAGCAGAGTTCAGTGGTAGTTCAGGTCAGTTTGGTCTCAACATCAACACCCTTCTTTAGATTCTAGTGGTGGAGTTCATAGGTAGGTACTAGGTTATTGGCCCTAGGACCTGTGTAAGCCTAGCCAACAAGTTTCCCTGGCTTTCGCCACCCAAGAAAGTTGATTTCCTGTGCCCCTGTCAAGCAGGGCCCCAGGAGTGATCCCCGGGGTGAATTTCCTAATTCCCATCCATTCATCAAGATTTTTTTGTTGGAGTGCTAATATGGAACTTTGCTTGACATAGATAGGTAACTTGTTCTTGAGTATGAGAAGTCTCTGGGACAGGAATCTATCCCTCCAGCATATTCTATTTATTGTGGTGACAAGGTTTAGATCCCTAGAGCTTGTATCCTGGAGGGATTGGGGTTTCTTTAGGTGTAGCATGTCCAACAGCTCTCGGTTTGACATAGCTTTGTAGGCAGGGCAGAGATCACCTCGGAGTAGGCAATATGCTATGGAGTAAAGCTGAGTTTTTTGAGACGGTCAGCGTAGGACAACTGTTTGAGACCCATAATCCTCTTGGTGAGGTACTTCTGTGGCCTTTCCAGCTGTTGCAGATGTCTTGTGAGGTACATTCCAAAAGGGGCGTTGTACTCAATAATGGGTCTAATGAGTGCAGAGTAGAGTGGAACAATGACCTCTTTTTTCCTGGATGAGAACCCTTTTGTGATGAGGTGTGCCACGTAGAAGGATTTTCTGACTACTATGGCAATGTGATTATCAAAGGAGAGACTACTACCCACTTGAGCCCCAAGGTCTCTTATCACACCTTCAGCATTAAGAGGATTGTTGCCTGTGTGGTAATTCATGGGAACAGAGTTTTTTTACCAAAGGAGATGACAATGCACTTTTTGGCATTTACCTTGAGGCCATGGCTCTGACACCAGGCATGTGTGAAAGTGAGGCCCTTCTGTAGGATGTCCACGTCATTTGTGGACTCGACTGTGGCCCCTAGTTTGCAGTCATCTGTGAACTTCATCAGTCAGAGGCCCTCTGTTAGCCCTTACTTCAGAGAAGTATATACCAAACAGGAGAGGACCAAGGAGTGAACCCTGTGGTACTCCACTTGTCACTGGTTTGAAGTCCGATTTGGAGTCTGCAACTTTTACAGTGTGGGTTCTGTTAGTGAGCCAGTTGGCAACCCATCTTGTGATGTATAGATTTATACCCAGTTTAGTGAGTTTATGTATAATTTCAGAATGGGGGATGGTGTTGAAGGCCTTGACGAGGTCAAGATAGGCTGTGTGAACTGCCTTTCCCTCGTGTACGGCTTTGGTGACTGTTTCAAAGAAGTCAGTCCAGTTCAGGAGGCATGATCTCCCTTTCACAAACCCGAACTGGGTGGGGTCCAGGGTTTGGAGGTTACCTCTGTCTTTGTTTACAAGTTCCATGATGATGCTTTCCATGGCCTTGCAGACCGGGCTCGTCAGGCTAAAAGGGCAATAGTTCCCAGGGTCCATGATGGCTCCCCCTTTGTGGAGTGATATAACTGTTGCTATGCACCATTCATTGGGTACAAATCCTGACGTGAAGCTATGATTGAACATGGTGCTTAGGTGTGGGGCTAGTTCGTTCTGAAGTTCATGTAGAATGCAGCCTGGGATGTTGTCTGGTCACATGGAAGCTGTGTTCTTGACTTTGGAAAGTGCATTTTTACCTGCGCAGTTGTGATTTCAGGAGCTCTGCATTCTTCTGGTGTAGATATGGGCCCTTTAGGGGGTGAGAGGGGGGTAAAGTTAGCACTGAACCTGTCAGCCAGGATCTTGGCGATATCAGTTGGTTCTGTAATTTTCGTGCCATTGTGCTGTAGCTCAGAGCAGACCTAGGATGTTCTTCATTCCACATTGCTGCAGTCCTAACCATTGGGTAGTCCGCTGTCCAGTCGGCCCGAATACCAAAGTATATGGCTGACGTCGGTCAAGGCGCATTAGACTGATGTCAGGACGTCAGGGTACTAATGCGCATGACCGACGTCATATCCTCAGTCTTTTTTGCCGCATGGTCCGATGCAGAAGCAGTTTTGCGAGTGCAGGTTGGCGTTCTGAAATTTTCTGAAGTCGGAGTTTCAGACCGAATCAAAGTTGGCTAAGTACCCCGTTGGGGAACATTTTGTTTTTTTCTTGCCTCAGTATTTAACCGGATGTCAGAAAAAGTGAATAACTGTATTTCTTGTGGGAAACAGATACCTCATAGGGATTACCATACTTTGTGTATACCTTGTTTAGGGCCTGAGCACGACGTTGTTGGATGCCGCTCTTGTGCTAGATTTAACAAACGCACTATTAAAAGAAGGTTAGACTGTGCCAGGTTAGTGTTTGGGAAGCGTTGTAATTATAAAATGCCGTCGGATGCTCCGTCGCCCGCTTCGTCCAAAAAGCGCAAGGACAAAGCTGCAAAGCCTAGAGTTGAAGAACCGGCAGTCCCGGACGTCGGTTCTTTAGTAGGCTCAGTGGAGCCAGAGGTTTTGCCAGGAGTTTCTTTGGAGTCTCAGGCAGAGACTTTACTGTTACAGGATGTGCCCTCTCAGGAGGTAGGCCAGGCTGAGGGGGCTTCTCAGGTAGCTGTTCTTCCCTCTCTTCCTAAGGTGGTTAGAGCCTCTCCTTCTGCTTCCAAGTCTTCTTTGAGAGGTAGGCCAAGTTTAGCTTCAGTGGGGGCTTCTCCTACCACTTCAGGTTCTGTGCCCAAGAAACATATGCTTAAAATGGCAGAGGATTTGATTACTATGATTAGAGGTTCTATGCCCCCTCCTGATAAGAGGCCTAGGGTGGAGCCTGAGTTTGAGAGTTTTGAACAGGGTTCAGAGGCTTCTGAGTCTTCGGCTGAAGACTTGCAGGAGTATCCTCCTTATTCTGATTCTGATGTGGATGATTCCACTCCTTCAGCTTCTCCTCCTGAGGATTTTTCTTTTTCAGAGACTCTGCATTCCATGAGGGAGCATTTTAAATGGGAAGGCCAAGATTTCTCTGATTCCAGGAAGAGGCTTAGGGAATTCTTGTTTTACCCCAGCATAGGCCCTTAGCTATACCTCCTGTGTTGAATGTGGTGGAAGATGTTTTTGCAGAGGCTTCCCTGAACCCTGATTCTTTGCCTCCTGCTCCTGTTAAACCTGATAGGTACTATAGGGTGCCTGAAGCTCATAAGTATCTTTTTAAGAGTCCTAGGGCAGACCCGGAAACTGTTTCTCAGGGGCCTAAAGGTGTTAAGGCCTCTGTTGTTAAAAATCCTGTTCCCTCTGATAAAGAGGCAAGGGCTTTGGATAGATGGGGAAAGAAAGTGTATACTTCTTCTACTTTAGCCATGAGGGCGTTGAATTGTCAGTTTCACATGCTAAAATATCAAAATTATCTCCTTTCACTGAAATCTAAGGTGGATGCTCTGGCGGAAGGTATTGAGTGTAAAGAGATGCAGGATTTAGTTCATGTGGCTGAACAAGTGGGTAAGCATTCTTTGCAATGTGGTTTTGATGCTGTGCAGGCCTCCTCGAGGGTGGCTGCCACTGGTTCTGTTCTTCGCAGGCACGCCTGGTTGAGGGATCAGAATTTAGCTGAGCATGTTAAGACGAGGATTTTGGATGCTCCTTTACAGTCTGATGTGTTGTTTGGTTCGCCTGTGGAAGCAGTTTTAAAGAAAATGGAGGACAAGGCTAAATCTATGCAGACTGTTAAAGATTTTTTGCAGGTGCAACCTCCGAAGTTTAGCAGAAATTGGCCTACTAAGGGATGGACATATCCTGCTTATGATTCCCAGTCTAGGGGTAGGTCTAGGCGTGGTAGGGGCAGAGCTCAAGGTTCTTTTAGGCCTAGAACAGGGAGTTCTCCTGCTCAGACTTCTGGTGAGGGCAGGGGTCAGTCCTTTCGTCAGCAGACCCAATGACCTGCCTTTTCAGCTGCCAGTAAATTCTCGTCTGGCAGCTCCTTTGGGAGGAAGACTGTCTCTTTTCAAAGAAAATTGGGATTTAATTACTCAAGACAGATGGGTTTTGGATATCATTCACCACGGTTACAGGTTTTATTTCCATACCTTGCCCCCTTTCAAGGGCATGCCAGACGTTCCTCCTCCACAAAGGAAAGAGGCTCACAAGCAAATTTCTCTGTTACTCCAAATAGGGGCCATTCAGCCAGTCCCTGTACCAGAAAGGGGCCTAGGATTTTATTCTCGCCTGTTCCTAGTACCAAAGAAGGGGAACACGTGGAGACCAATTTTGGATTTATCTATCCTCAACACTTATCTGGACATTCCCAAGTTCAAAATGTTGGCGTTACAACAGCTTTTACCTCTGCTGGGCAAAGATCACTGGATGGTAACTTTAGATCTCAAGGAAGCTTACCTTCATGTGCCTATCAGACTAAGTTGCAGAAAGTATCTGCGTTTTCGAGCTGGAAATTCTCATTATCAGTTCTCTGCATTGCCCTTTGGCTTATCCACTGCCCAGAGTATTCACAAAGGTTCTGGCTCCAGTGATAGCTTACTTCAGGCTAAAAGGAATTCAAATCTATCCTTACTTGGCCGACTGCCTGATTCTGGCTCAAGAAAAGGAAGACCTTCTACAGCATTTGGAATATGTCATAGCAGTGCTAAGATGCCTAGGGTATTCTGTGAGCGAAATAAAGTCCAGTCTAGTACCCTCTCAAGACATGTGCTTTCTGGGTGTGAGACTGAATACAGCAGCCCAGATGGCCTTTTTAACCCCGGACAAACAAAAGAATCTTTCCAGTTACTTCCATCAACTATCTCTTCAGTCCGGGCTGACTGCAAGGACAGTCCTTCAAGCCTTAGGGTTCATGGCATCTTGTATTCTGGTGCTTCCCAATGCCAAACTGCATATGAGGAAGCTGCAATGGTATCTCAAAATGTATGGACACAGCACTGCCAGGATTTGGACACTGTCATTCAAATAATACCTTGCATTCAAAAAGAATTTTTGTGGTGGGCTCAGGAATGTCACCTAAACAAGGGACTCTCTGTGACCCGGCCAGAGGCGAGTCAGATTTTAACGACAGATGCCTCAGACATTGCTTGGGAGCTCATCTAAATGGAAAGTGGATACAAGACAAGTGGCCTGCCAGACTACAGCATCTACATATCAACATGAAGGAGATGTTAGCAGTCCAGTTTGCGTTAATGGCTTTCAAGGAGTTACTTCTTCCAGGGCAGGTGTTGATTCTAACAGACAACACAACTGTCATGTGGTACATCAACAAACAAGGGGAACACATTCTTATCCTCTATGCAGGCAAGCAATGATTTTATGGGAGACTGCTCAGCTTGCAACTAACTCTTCAGGCAAGGTTTCTGCCGGGAGCACAGCACTCCTTAGGAGTTGTGTTAAGCAGACAAATCAAGGATCCCCACATGTGGAAACTGGATCTTCATGTATTTCAGAAATTGACAGTGTCATGGGGAACTCCAGACATAGATCTGTTCGCTTCTCCACTAAACCACCAGCTGCCAAAGTTTTGCACAAAGGGGTTTCATCACACAGCTTGGAAAGTGGATGCTCTTTCTTTCAGTTGGAAAAATCTTCATGTGTATGCCTTTCCACCTCTGCCTCTTCTTCCAAAGGTGCTCCTCAAGGTCAGACAAGACAAGCCAAGGATGATTTTAATAGCTCCAGATTGGCCTCGGCAACACTGGTACCCACTACTAAGGAGTCTGGTAAGGAAGCCTCCATGGCCTTTACCTTTGATTCCACACCTGTTATCTCAGAAGGACGGTCACCTACTCAATGTCAAGCTTCACTCTCTTCACCTAACAGCCTGGCATATTCTGTTTTGAAACACAGCAGGTCTCAACTTCCTCAACAAGTTTTAAATGTGATTATGGAAGCCAGGAGACCTAGTACAAGGAAAGTGTACGCAGAAAAATGGAAGAGATTTTTATTTTGGAGTGCAGCAAAGAATTTGGAGATTTCTGAGCCTAATTTGAGTGTGGTTCTTCAATATCTTACTGAGTTATTGGACAAAGGTTTGTCTTTCTCTTCCATTAAGATTCATGCTGCAGCAATTTCAGCTCACTATGATTGTGACCCACCTTTGTTTTCGCATCCTTTGTTCAAGCAGTTTCTTAGAGGGGCAAAGAATATAAGACCCCCACGTAGAGCTCCTACTCCTGCTTGGGATCTCAATTTTGTGTTGGAGAAACTTACTCTACAACCTTTTGAGCCTGCGGCTACTGCTGAATTGAAATACTCGTCATGGAAAACTGCTTTTTTGTTGGCTATTACTTCTGCAAGAAGGGTTTCTGAATTGCAGGCCCTTATGGCAGTAGAGCCCTTTTTGATTTTCCATAAGGATAGGGTATCTTTACGTACTAATCCTTCCTTTATGCCTAAGGTGGTTTCTAGTGTGGCTTTAAACCAAACTATTCATTTGCCTACTTTCTATGCAGATCCCCAAAATAAGGGGGAAAAGATTTTGCACACTTTAGATATACATAGGCAGTTGCGTTATTATTTAAACAGGACTAAGGATTTCAGGCAGTCTCAGCAGTTGTTTGTTTCTTTTGCTTTGAGTTCTCAGAGCAAGCCTGTGTCTAAGCAAACTATTTCTAAGTGGATTGGGTTTTGCATCTCATTTTGTTATTCCCATCATGGCAAGGAGATTCCAGCTGGGATTAGGCCTCATTCCACTAGGGCTACTGCCACTTCAACAGCATTTCTAAGGGGGGTGGCAACTAAGGATATTTTGGAGGCAGCTACTTGGAGTTCAGTGCATACTTTCTCTAAGCATTACCACCTTCCTCTCTACTCTAAATCTAGGGCTGGTTTTGCCACAGCTATTTTGCAGGGCATGTTGTCAGCTCCTGCTTCCTTATGATTTGCCAGCCTCCCTTACCTCTGCTTTGGGATTCTACCCAATGGTTAGGACTGCAGCAATGTGGAATGAAGAACATAGTACAGTTTTGTACCTACCATAAATGTAGATGTTCGAGGATCCACATTGCTGCAGTCCAATTTACCCTCCCTCCTTCCCCTCTGTGTTTAGGGGTGGTGGTGTGGGTTAGTGTATATTCTTGTAATTTTGTATATATTGTACATATGTTTGGTGCAGGGCTTTTTGGTGTTTTTGGTTTGGGCCTTGTCTTTTTAGGGTCTTCTGACATCTGGGGCAAGAAAAGACTGAGGATATGACGTCGGTCATGCGCATTAGTACCCTGACGTCCTGACATCAGTCTAATGCGCCTTGACCGACGTCAGCCATATACTTTGGTATTCGGGCCGACTGGACAGCGGACTACCCAATGGTTAGGACTGCAGCAATGTGGATCCTCGAACATCTACATTTATGGTAGGTACAAAACTGTACTTTTTGCCATTGAGATTCTTGACATAGCTGTAGAATGCTTTGTGGCTGTCCTTAGAATCAAGGGATATCTTGTTTTCATATCTAGCTTTGAAGGATTTTATGAGGGATCTCAGTTTCTTGCTGAGGCTGACCAGGGAGCTCCTCCACTCATGGGATTTTACTTTCTTCTACAACAGTTTCTTCCTTCTGTTGTAGAGTTTGTTTATAGCGGGGAACCACCAGATTAACTTCCTTTTTTGAAGGGTAATGTCTTGGTTCTGTTAGGGATAGCATGATCTATGCACTCATGTAAGTGCTTATAGAGTGCATTTGTGTAGGATTCTGCACTCATAGCTGCAGTGCACATCTGCGGGGATGTCGTGAAGTTTGCCACTTCTGTCTTAAGAAGCATGAAATTGGCTTTGGAGAAATTTTTACAGTGGTTTCCTTAATGGAGGGTGGGGGCGGGATGTGGATATCCATGGTGATTAGCTTATGGTCGGATCTGACCAATGGGGAGTTGACTTCATGTGTGTAATACCGGTCACTCATGTTGGTAATGACTAGGTCTATGATATCGTTTCCCCTGGTGGAGGTCTGGATAAGTTGATCCAGGGCATTGGAGTTTATGAATTCTAGAAAGCGTTGAGCATAGGAGTTGGTACATGAGTAGTTTTCCCATTTAATGGTGGGGTAGTAGAAATCGCCCATTATTAGAGTGTTTGGTTGGACCCTAATATTTTCCATTATATCAAGAAAAGAGGAGTGGGAGTCCTGGGTCATGGTGGGGGATCTGTAACAAGCTACAGTTTGGACTGCAGTTTTGCCCAGAGTTAGTTGCACTTGGATAATTTCGGATGCATTATGCTGGGCAACTAGCCTGGAAGTGTGGATATCCTTAATAAATATGAACACACCTCCACCTTTGGTGTTCCAGTCAAGGTTAGATGGCTGAAAGGTATGGTATGAGTTATAGCATGGTAATGCAGGGGTGCTCTCCGGAGCCTTGAACCAGGTTTCAGTCACAGCACAGATATTGATGCTCTCCATTTTGAGGAGTGCTCGAGTGAGTGCATTTTGAAGTTTAGGCTTCTAGCCTTGAGTAGCATTACCCTCAGTTTTTGTTTGCCTGTACCTGCTACGGTGGTGGGTTTGTCATTTGGACCTTGCCTAAAAAAGGCACTATAGGGGGCCGCAAGAGCCTTAGCCAGTATCCCAGGGCGACACATGCAGGCCATCTCTGGAGTTTGTGAGAAGGGGTAGTTATTGTGGTGGGTAGATAAGTTCTCTCTTCAACTTAGGTCTTCCCTTCTGCCTCTTCAGTCTAATTCTTTTACAGTAGATGCTTCACACTTTGCCCGGGAGCCTTTCTCAAAAGAAGTGAAAATGCATGGTCTGTGGAACTGTGGAACAAGCAGGGCAGAACAAAGCACATCAGTGTCAGAGATGTTGGCAGTGATCCATGCTTTGAGATCCTTAAATTGTCTCAGGCCCCCGAGGACCTGTTCAAATTATGACGGATAACATCACTGTGATTAGGAATATAAACAAACATGGGGTGTACCAGATCTTACCCTCTTTGCAGACTTGTTGTGATGGCCTAGCAGGTGGCAACTCAGTTCAGTTTGGCTTCTCAGATAAACAGTCAGTCAGAGCAAAATGGAGCAGACAAACTGAGTGTGACTAGAACAGGCCTGCATGAATGGAAATAACACACAGTGGTCTTCCAGGAATTGATTCAAATGTGGGTAACACCTCAAATAGATCTGTTTTTCTCCTTTCAAAATGGACAGATAAATTCTGCTCCATGATTCCTAGCAGACAAGCCTGAAACACAAATATCTTCTCATTCCCATGGACAGGAATGTTCCTATGTGTTTTTTCACCATTTCCTCTGATACCACTTCTAAAGATCCAGAACAACTTTTCAAAGATATTGTAGGTGACTCCCTTTTGGCCCAGGCAACACTGTCTCCCCCTTCTTTTGAAATTGGCCAAGGACAATTAACCACAAGCTCCTTTACAGATTGATTTACTCATGCAAAACAAGTATTGTTTGATACGGTCCAACCCGATAGCACTTCAGTTGACTGGATGACAGTTTTAATGTTTTTAGGCAGTTTTTTTCTGTGAATGTAAGAATTGATCATACTGTACTGTACCGTAATTAGCTGGAAACACTGTAATGAGAGAACAAAAGTCTTTATCTGTTAATTACCCAAAAACGCGTGCTGAACAGGTGTCAGTCTCTCCTTTATTGTCCAACTCTTGTGTACTTTTCACAATGAATTTTCCAAACACTGTATTTTATTCAGTACGGCTTTATTAGATGTTCACAATATCCAAATACTGTCTTCATTAACATTGCTGATAAACAATTAGTGTTCAAAGTTACTGCATGTCATATTCTGATTGTCTTGAACAACATAAACTAATATATAGTCTTTATTTGACTGTCTTCTGTACTCAGGCTCGAGTGTCTGTCATCTTCTCTGAAGTAACAGGTCGAATGAACTCACTAACCTTTAACTGAACTGCTCTCCTGAACACAACATATTATATTGCTTCAGTCCAGTAGTTTTCCTTATTTACTCTTCCTAACCTTCTTCTCAGGCTTTGTCTTGTATGTGCTTTATTTAACATTCCATTAAAGAACATTCTGTAGCTGGCAAGATTGCATCTTTCTCTTGAGAAAAAACATTATGTGTTTCTTACACACTTTATGCTCATCTTTCCTTTTTAATAAACTGTCTCTCATGCTTGACCAACAAGGTTATTTTTCTTTCTGCTTAACTGTCTTTTATGCATAAATGAAACACAACTTATTTTACCCTTTAGCCTGTTTAATGTCTAATAACTACTTTAAAATGAAAGTCCCTAATCTAACAGTTATCCCTGAGGTCCCTGATGAATGTCTACAAGGACCTACTTCTGTAGTTACCTTACATTTATATTGCTAACTACTGTATACAGCTTTATGCTACCTGACTTGTAATTTGAAAATAAAATAAAAAAAAAATTGTAAACCTGCAATTTTAATTATGGCCTGCTTGGATTAAAGTCGTTTAACTTTATGATTTAATTATAACTAGGCAGTCAGTTTCTTTATCTGGTAAATAAGCTTGCATTTTTAATGTTGACCAGTAGGTGTCACTTGAACATTTATGGCCTGTTTGTATTGAAGTCTCTTAACTGATTTGATTTTGATATTATCTAGATTTAGTCTTTAGAGTGAGACTTTAAGTTTTGATGTATGAGTGATATATTTAAAACCTGCATTATTCAACCCCCTTTTGCTAGAAGAAGAGGTCCTGCCAAATTTATTTGTATGCTGTACCATGCTCATGCTTTCTCTGAATCTGTTACTCTCTGCAACTGAGTTTTTTTTTTTTTTTTTTTTTTTTTCTAAGTAGAGTCAATCTGCAGACATATTATACACTCCTCCTGAATTTATTTAGTTTTTTCAGCTGAGGATTCCAAAACTTATACTTTATGATGGGCCAAATTTTTTGAAAACCTACATGACCTAGTAGCTGATAGTTGTACTTAGCTGCTTAGCCAATAATTTCGGTACGTAGGGCAAAAGTGCCCCTTATATTCTGTTTTGTACACTTGCCCCCTTACTCCCAGGACTGGACATTGTGCCCTTTTATTAGCATTTCCCAGCATGTTTTGGATCTTTGCCAGATCTGCCTTAACTGTTGGGCCCACTTGGCTCACCTTTGTTATACCTTTTACTTTAATCTCCTTCCACTCGATAACTATTAATACCTATTTTTAGATAACTTATTTTAATAGTTTACTAAACTTATGCTTTCTGTATTTCAGGTCTATACCTTTGCATTTTATGTTAGTGTCTTTTTTAACTTTCTGACTAATGTACAATAATAATGTAAAATGTACTGTAAGTTGTAAATTAATTAACAAGTTAATCTTGCCATGTTATACCTTGAGTATACTGAGTAACTATTACTACCTATTATTTAAATAACATTTTAAAAGCTTGTAAAAATAATTCTGTCACTTTACCTTAACTAATGACTGAATAATGTAATAAGCCTGTTACAAGTAAGTCTGTCACTTTACTCTTAACTAATGACTAAATAATGGAATTCTGTTTCTTTACTCTTAAACTAATTACTGAATAATGTGAAGTATTTTGAGATTTTGACTGAAATGTACTATACTGAACACATAACTAAATATGAATGTCATATTCTGAAACTTGACTGAAATTTATATTAGCATATAGTGAACATTTAAAAATAGCTGTGTATATTCTGGAAACTAAACTAAAAGAATATAATTATCTGAAAACATGAGGACGTTGTCTGAATGTAGATAAACTGAAACTAGTACTATTGTACAATTATTTGAAAACCTGAAAACATTTTGACAGTGTTACATGAACACAGATAAGAAATGAACTGAAATATGATGTTCTTCGTGTTTCACTGTTGCAGTCATTACATTTGGGTTATCTGCTGGCAGGTTGCCCTCAGTCGGCCTGATTAACAAAGTCTTGGGTCCTGTGTCGGTTGCTGTCCCTTCTTCCATGACGTCAGGTCGTCAGGGGTATAAAACATGCAGCCGACGCCATTACATCAGTCTTTCTTGCCGCGCTGTGCCTGAAGCAGAAGCAGTTCGCAAGTGCCAGATCGGCCGACTCCTGAACTTTTCATTTTCGAGTTTCAGAACCAAAGTCTTCAACTAAAAGCTAAGTACCCCGTTGGGGAAACTTTTTCTTGCTCCTTACCGATGTCAGTAAAAGTTAATAATTGCATTACTTGTGGGAAGCAAATACCTCATAAGGATTTTCATTTGTACTGTATTCCTTGCCTAGACCCTGACCACAACGTGCCTTGCTGTTGTTTTTTTGCTAAATTTAATCAACACACGATTAAACGTTGGTATATTTTTGCTTCTAAATATTTTGGCTCAAGATTTAACTATCCAGAAATTTCATCGGTTAGCAATCCGACTACCAGAATACTTAAAAAACGCAAAGAAAAAGAGTGAGAGAGACCATCGAAGTCCAAAACCGATGACGCTTCTCCTAAGCCAGTCGCCGTTTAGCCGGTACTCAGTGAGGAGCTTTCGCAGCCCCTGATACCTGCTATTTCTGATTCGCAGGTCTCTACTGAGACCCATTCGGAGTCCGGTATGCCACGAGATACTTCAGTTATGGAACCCGCGGATGTCTCTACCTTAGATGGGTCCGGAGCCGCTGTGCAGGCACCGGCTTCTGAGGGTGTTTTCAGGCCTACAGATTTGTATATTAGACCGATGCCATCTTCAAAACTAAGGACAAAATCTAAATCTATGTCTAAAATACCGACGCCTGGGCCACATGTGCAGGCCCCTATGCCTGCCTAAAAAACAAATGATCAAAATGGCTGAAGATTTAATTACTCTGATCAGGGGCAGCCAAACCCCCTTCCTTCTAAGAGGCCTAGGCAAGACATTGATTATGAATCTTCTGAATAGGATTCTATTTCTTCTGACTCTTCCAATGAACAGGATTTGTCTATTCCTACGTATGAGGACTCTGATGCAGAGGATTCCATTCCTTCTGCCTCTCCCCCTGAGGATTTTTCTTTTGGGGAAACTTTACATGCCTTAAGGGGAACATTTCAACTGGGAAAGTCAGGATTTCTCTGAATCTAAAAAGAAACTTAGGGATTTTCTTGGCTATACCTCCTGTTCTAGACATTGTTGATGATGATTTTTCAGAATCTAGTATGACTCCTGATTCTCTGCCCCGGCTCCTTGTAAGCCAGACAGATACTACAGGGTTCCTGACTCCCACAAATTCCTTTTCAAAAACCCTATTGCTGATCCTGAAACCATTTCTCAGGGTCACAAGGGCATTTAAGGCCTCTACTGCCAAAAATCCTACCCCTTCTGATAGAGATTCCAGGGCACTAGATAGATGGGGTAAGAAGGTTTACACATCTGCAACCTTGGCAATCAGGGCTTTAAACTGTCAATTTCATATGCGTAAATATCAACAGCATGTCATGGGACTACTTAAACAGAAAATGATGTTAATCTCTGACTTTGTGGAAAATAAAGAATTGCAGGATTTATTGCATTCAGCTGAACAAGTTGGAAAACATACTTTGCAATGTGGTTTTGATTCCTTGGAGGCCTCTTTCAGGGCTGCTGTAACTGGATCTGTGCTAAGAAGGCATGCTTGGCTCAAAGAGCAAACTCTACTTGACCATGTTAAAGCAAAATTGTTGGATGCTCCTTTACAACAGGACCATCTCTTTGGTAATAAGGCTGAAGAAGTGTTAAAAAAGATGGAAGATAAAGCTAAATCTGTGCAAACTGTGAAGGATTTCTTACAAGTGCAACCTCCAAGATTTAGTAGGCACTGGCCTACTAAGAACTGGTCCTTTCCAGTCCCCTCGAGAGCCTCTCAAGTCAAATCAAGACATTCCAAAGGCTCCAGGTTTCCGTCACAAGGAACTTTTAGAACAAAACAATGGGGTGCCTCCACCTTCAAATCTGGAAGCATCAAGGCACCTCCCTATGGTAAACAGCCTCAATGACTTCCCTCTACAATCACCAAGCTCTTACCTCTTAGCCGCCCCTTTGGGGGGAAAACTAGCACTTCATGCACAAAACTGGCAACTCATTACCCAGGACAAATGGGTTTTAAATATAGTAACCCAGGGATACATATTTCACTTCCACATATTGCCAATCCCAAACGGATGGCCAGATCTGCCCCCAAACCAGTGGGCAGCGGCCCAGAAACAAGTTCTTTCCCTCATGAACATGGGGGCTATTCAACCAGTACCAGAAGAGGAAAAGAGACAAGGTTTCTATTCCAAACTTTTCCTGGTATCCAGAAAAGACAAATCATGGCGTCCAATTCTGGACTTATCCACTCTAAACACATTTCTGGACATTCCAAAATTCAAGATGCTGACTCTTCAACAGTTACTACCTATGCTAGGCAAAGATGCCTGGTTGGTAACACTAGACTTAAAAGAGGCTTACCTGCATATCCCAGTCAGGGAATCTTGCAGAAGATACCTCAGCTTCAAAGCAGGCTACTTGCATTACTAGTTCTCTGCACTGCCCTTTGGCATATCTACTGCGTCCAGGGTCTTCACAAAGTGCTTGGCACTAGTAATTGCATTTTGCAGGCAAAAAAATATTCAGATATATCCATACCTGGACAATTGTCTAATTCAGGCAGAAAACAAGGACATTCTTCTAAAGCATCTGGCATTTGTAAAAAGGGTTCTAACTTGTCTAGGGTACACCATAAACGAAAAGAAATCACAACTGGTACCCTCTCAAAAAATTACATTCCTGGGTGCAAGTTTGAATACAACGGCCCAGATGACATACCTTATGCCAGAAAAGCAAATTCAATTGATAACTTACTTCCAACAGGTGGCCACAAAAACTCAGCTATCTGCAAGACAAATTCTGCAGGCCTTGGGGTTTATGGCCTCCTGTATTCTTCTAATTCCATATGCAAGACTGCATATGAGGAAACTTCAGTGATACTTAAAAAGTTTATGGAGTCAACATTGTCACAGCCTGGAAACAATGAATCTGAAGTAGGCAGACTTCATTTGTCTGCAACCTGTGGCTTTTGAGCCGGCATTTCAAAAGCTTAGGCTCCGAGCTCCTAGCTCCTCCCTCTACCCATAACCCCTTGCCAAGCCCTGACTGACCCCAGATTTCGTTTGCCGCTTTCAAGTTGCGACGGATTCCTTGAGCTCCTAGTGCAGATAAGTTTTCTGACAGGAAAATTTTGAAAAACTTTAACTTTTTTAATTTAATTAGTTAGACGTGTTTGTGTTAGGCTTTCCTCTCTCTGTCTTTTAATTTTTCTCGGGTTTTGCGTAGTTTGTGTGTGTGTGTGTGTGTGTTTTTAGGCCTGTTAGGGCTTAACATGTCTGAAGCCCATAAGGCAGTATTCTCTAAATGTACCGAGTGTGGCCATAAGCTGTCCCCAGCGGATGGCCACACTCGGTCATCTTGGGGTTGAACACCTGTCATCTGCTTGTACCATTTGTGCAGGGTTCAACCCCTGAGCTTTGAGGGAGCGGAGGTCGAAGCTGGTTCTGGCGGGACTTCTCCCTCCAGATACCGCCGGCTTCTGCCCTTCTACACAGCAAACAGTTGCTGTGGGCTCTCCTCCACCGGCTGGGACTCAACCCCCCTCTAAGATGCCGGAGGAGAGAGAGTCTTCTAGGGAGCGAGAAGAAGGAGAGGCACAGGAGAGGCACCACAAGCGGAGAGCTGAAACCTCTAGTTCGGCTCCTCCATCCAAGCGGGCCTCTCCTGTGCCTTCTAGCTTCCCTCCTCCTCGGCTCCACTCCCCTCGGTTCTCTCCTGGGCCCGAGGAGGAGGAGGCTAGCCCTTCAGCGAGGTCCCCAAGGCGGCTCTCTAGATCCGCTTCGGTGGCCTCGACTAGATCGACCTTCTCCATGAGTGAAGCAGACATGGACTGGATGATGAGGAAATTCATCCAGGCCCAAATGCAAATGGGAGTGCTCCTAGCCCCCCCCCCCATCCGGGAGGGGCTTCGACCCCTTTTTTCGCCCCCTTTTGCTCCTTCTCCGACCCACACCATGGGTTCGGAGCTGTCGGCGCCGGGCAGAGTTGGATCCGGGGGTGGGTCGGATCCGATAGGTCGGCGCACCTCGGATCCGTCTCATCCCTTGAGTGCTTCGGGTACTCCGGACCCGACCCCCGGGAGCCGAGGACCGAGCCTCGGACCCGAGGGAGCTGGTGTGTCTTCAGCTCCGTCTAGGTCGGAGCACACGGTCTCGGATCCGGCGGTCTCGCTCCGGCTCCGATCCGTGCGTCGGATCCGAGTGGGGGTCGGCTCTCGGGGTTTAGAGAAGCTGGCTTCCCCTCGGCCTTCGACGTAGTGGAAAGGGCACTGTTGAGGACTTCCGGACTCCCGGTCCCTGCCACGGCTCCATCCCGCACTCCCTTGCAGTTGTGCCAGGCTCCCACCAGCCGGTCCCAGGGACAGCCCGCCTCGATGTCCCAAGTAGTTCCCTTGGAACATCCAGCTGCGGAAGAGTACTCCTCGGACAGCCCCCCCGAAGAAGTACCTCAGAAGCGTAAGTGCAAAAGGAGGCACATGGACTCCCCCGAGTCCGTTACCGAAGACACAGACCTGGATGAAGGGGAAGGCTCCCCAAGGTCACCCCCTGAGGAGGTCTCATTTGGAGACATTATGGAAATGTTGAGGATCGGGGGGGGGGGGGTCTGCCCCCAAGGCCTCCTCAGATGAGTCTGTGTTCTTGGAGGCATTCGAGGCGGGCCCATCTACCTCTTGGGTGTCCCCTCCTGCCGATCCTCTGGTGGACCTTATATCCATCAGAGCGTGGAAGGATCCGGGCACCGTTGAGCCTGTACCCAAGCGTCCTGACCGTATCCTTTCCCCTCCGGCGGACCACACTCACTGGAGCAAAGGCCCCCCAGTAGATGCCATGATGATGGCTGCAGCCACTAAGAGGGAATTGGCCCAGGAGAGTCCCTCTATGCATCCTCCGGGCAAGGAGTCCCGCTCGATGGATCGCATTGGGAAGCGAGTTTTCAGTTCAGCAACCTTCTCTTTGAGAGCGCTGAACTACATGGCACACGTCATCAGGATGCAGCGGGATTTGATTAAAGAATACGCTGCATCTCCCCCAGAGTCCATGTCGGGTGAGGATAAGCAGGTATACTCCACCCGAATGGCCACTCTTAGAGCAGTTTCTAACACATCTATGCGGCTGCTTTCTCACGCTACCGAGGGAGCCGCTAGAGCCAGCGGAGCAGGCCTAGTCATGAGGCGGCAGGCCTGGCTCCGCCACTGTGATTTCAGAGCCCTTCAAGGCGACTTTCGCGAATGCCCCCTTTGATGGTTCTGCCTTGTTTGGCAAAACTGTTCGCGAAACATTAGTCCAGAGCGAGAAGGACGGGAAGACACTGTCTGCCATCGGAGTCCGCTTCTCAGCTCCCCAGAGGTCCTTCTCGAAGAACCAAAAGGGACAGAAGAAGATGTGGTTCCGGAAGTCGCAGCAGTCCCAACCTGCTCCGGATAACCAGTCCTCCCGTGGCAGAGGAGGACAGGGAGGTCGCCGTCCTAGAGGCAGGAGGGCTCCTAGAAACTTTGGGTCCAGAGAACCTTTCTCTGATAGACCCACGCAGCAGCCCTGAAGGGTTGCCCGGCTGTCCGTCTCAGGAGGCAGTCGGGGGGCGTTTTTCGAGGCACCTAACTTCTTGGGAGTCCATCACAACAGACCGTTGGGTGCTTCGGGTGATATCCAGAGGTTATACAATTCCCCTATACAAAGTTCCCAGATCTCGCAGCCTCCCAGATGTTCCACCCGACCAAAGGGAGGCAGCAGCTATCGAAATCGGACAGCTGCTAGAAAAAGAGCTATCCAGTCGTCCCCAGATCAAACCGGGTCAGGGTTTTACTCCAGGTTCTTTTAGTGCCAAAGAAGCGGGGACTTAAGACCGATCTTAGATCTTTCCTGCTGAACCTGTCAGTAACCAAGCAAAAGTTCGGATGGTCACCCTTCAATCTATACTCCCCTCTTGAGGAGAATGACTGGATGTGCTCCATCGACCTCAAGGACGCGTACTACCACATTCGCATGGACAGGCGGTCCAGGAGGTTTCTTCGCTTCGGCTGGGAGCCAGTCATTATCAGTTCAGGGTCCTTCCCTTTGGTCTCACCTCAGCCCCAGGGTGTTCACCAAGGTTCTAGCTGTTGTAGCGGCCCACCTGAGGCTCCAGGGATTACAGGTCTTTCCGTACCTGGACGACTGGCTCCTAACGGCATCATCAAGGCATCTTCTGTGCTCAGCCAGGGACTACTTCCTTCGTATAGCCCCAAGGCTGGGCATCACTGTCAACTGGGAGAAATCTTTACTGCACCCCACACAAGTTATAGATTTCATAGGAGGAAGACTAAACACCAGGTCAATGCGAGCCTTCCTCACCCCAGACAGAATTTCCAACCTGAAGTGTCATGTCGCAGCGGTCCTGCAACCATTTCCGACAGCAGCTTCGGTCCTGAGGGCCCTAGGTTCGATGGCGGCAGCTATCCCGCTTCTTATTCATGCGCCTACGCATGCGGGTTCTTCAATGGACCCTTCAAGTTCAGTGGTCCCCTCTCTGTTCCTCTCTCAACACTCCGATAGCGGTCAGGAAAGCATGCAAGGATTCCCTTCTTTGGTGGCTTCGATCTCCGGAGCCTCTGACAGGGAGAACTTTTTGTGCAGCATTTCCCCGAGCCACAGTGACCACGGACGCTTCTTGCCTCGGGTGGGGGGGGCATTCTGCGGGGAAGATTGTCCAAGGCACGTGGAACTCCACAGAGACTTTGTTGCATATAAACGTCCTGGAAATGAGGGCGGTGCTCCTAGCGTTGCAAGCACTTCACCACGTTCTTCCTTCAGGGACTGTTGCGATTCAGACAGACAACATGTCGGTAGTCTGGTACATCAACAAACAGGGAGGAACCAGGTCCTATCCCCTTTGTCGAGAGGCCATGAGAGTCTGGGAATGGGCAATTTCCACCAAACGCTTTCTTGTAGCAACGCACATTCCGGGAAAATCCATCATCCTTGCGGGCAAACTCAGTCACACCATTCTTTCCCCTCACGAGTGGTCTCTCAATCCTCAGGTAGTGAAGAAGATTTTTGCCGTTTGGGGGCAACCCTGTTGCGATCTTTTTGCCTCTCCCTCAAACGCCAAATGCGACAATTTCTTCGCTCTGCTTCCCCCACCAGGGGAATTCCCGAGAGATGCGCTGGTGCATGCTTGGCCTCCCGGTCTCCTTTATGCCTACCCTCCACTACCTCTGATGCAGAGGCTTCTGCAGAAAGCCAACAGTTTGGGGAGCAGAATGATTCTCATTGCCCCGTTCTGGCCTTGTCAACCCTGGTTCCCCTTTGTATGGTCTCACAAAGTGAATTCACCCTGGATTCTGGATCCGATTCCGGATCTCATCTCCCATCCTCTGGGAATTTCGGTCCCCAATCTACGCACCCTGAAATTGACAGCTTGGCTGCTCCAGTTCCATCCTTGATTAGGACTCCCGGTATCTCGTCACCGGTCAAGGCCATCCTAGTGGCAGCTCATAAACCTTCCATTAGGCAGGTTTATCGGAGTAAATGGAAGAGATTCTCTATTTGGGCGGTCCAGAAAAGTTTGGATCCTTTTTCAGCACCTATGTCGGCAGTGCTGGATTTTTAACAGACCTCTTTCATCAAGGGGCAAGTTCTTCCACGATTAAGGTACAATTGGCAGCCATCTCTCATTATCACATTGGTCATGAGACAGCTCCCTCATGATGGCGAAATTGTGCAAAACCTTTCTTAAAGGGATTTTTTGTTGAGGCCTCCAGTCAAAGAGATTGTACCACCTTGGGACCTATCTTTAGTTCTGATAGCCCTTACTGCTCCTCCCTTGAGCCTGCAGCGTCTACAGACCTGAAGTACCTTTCCTGGAAGACTGCCTTCTTAGTAGCTATCACTTCAGCCAGAAGAGTGTCTGAACTTCAGGCTCTATGCGTCAAGCCGCCTTACCTTTCCTTCTTTCCAGATAGGGTGTGCCTCAGGACCAATCCATCCTTTCTTCCAAAGGTCTCTTCAGAATCTAATATCAACCAATCAATCAACTTACCTGTGTTTTTTCCCAAGTACTCAAACAAAGGAGAATACAAACTGCATTCCTTGGATGTTCATAGACAATTACGATTTTATATTCACCGAACAGCTGGTCACAGGCAATCAGATCAGCTGTTCGTCTCCTTTGCTAAATTTGCTTTGGGTAAAGCAGTTTCTAAAGTCACACTATCGAGGTGGATTGCTAATTGTATTCTGCAGGCTTATGACACTTCAGGTAGACCTGCTCCTCAGAGGGTTACGGCTCATTCTACTAGGGCAGTCTCCACGTCAGCCGCCTTTAAGTCCCGTGTGTCATTGGATGATATCTGCGGCAGCCACTTGGGCCTCACCTCATACCTTTATTTCTCATTATAAGGTGGATGTTGTTTCCAGAGGAAGAGCATCCTTTGGCTCAGCGGTGCTCGAAACATCCTTCCATGACGCCCAAGATTCAGGTAGCTGGGGACTCTGTCCCACAGGTTGCAGACAAATGAAGTCTGCCTACTTCAGATTTAGAAGTTATGTACTCACCATAACGTTCCATCTGAGTAGGTGACTTCATTTGGATGCAACATCCCTCCATCCCCTGACCTTTATACAGCGAGTATTTTTTGCTTTGTTCAGGTACTGTTGTCAGTATTATATAGGCAAACTCAATCTGAGGTCAGTCAGGGCTTGGCAAGGGGTTATGGGTAGAGGGAGGAGCTAGGAGCTCAGAGCCTAAGCTTTTGAAATGCCGGCTCGGATCCGAGGTCGGATCCGATACCCACAGGTTGCATCCAAATGAAGTCACCTACTCAGATGGAACGTTGTGGTGAGTACATAACTTCTAATTCCTATTATACCTTGCCTGCAACTAGAGTTCCTATGGTGGGCAGAGGCCTGCCACCAAAACAAGGGACTGCCATTCACTCCACCCCCTGCCGCCCAAACCCTAAAAATAGACTCATCAGACTGTGCTTGGGGGGCTCATCTGGCAGGGAAGTGCATTCAGGGCAAATGGAGCCCAAATCAAATGCACCTACATATCAATCAGAAAGAGATGCTAGCTGTACAGAATGCTCTGAGAGCTTTCAAGGACTACCTTCATCCAGGACAACTAATGATAAAGACAGACAACACCACAGTTATGTGGTACATAAGCAGAGGGGGTACACATTCCTACCCCCTTTGCAGAGTAGCCATGGCATTGTGGAACACGGCCTTGACCTATCAGATTCAACTACAAGCTCAATTCCTGCCAAGAAAGCTAAATACTCTGGCAGACGAACTAAGCAGAAATCTTATGGACCCACACATGTTGACATGCAAATGGGGGAATCCAGACATAGATCTTTTTGCCTCACCCCAGAACTATCAGTTGGACAAATTCTGCACAATAATTCATCACAAAAAAGCGTGACAAGTGGATGCTCTATCATTCAGCTGGAAAAACCTATGAGTTTATGCTTTTCCCCCTCTGCCTCTGCTCTCCAAAGTTCTACTAAAAGTCAAAACCCTTCTGTATGTGCACATACAAGATTAATAAGGATGAATTGGAATATCTGGACATCAAAGATATACCAGAAAGAAACTTTCTCAAATTCATATTTAGCGTACAATAGTGCACACCCCCTACATCAGAAAAAAGGAATTGTTAAGGGACAATATGTTAGGGGTAGTCATATGACATCCAGAGAATGTGATTTTGAGGTAGAATGCAAAACATTGAGTGAAATGTTTATAGAAAGAGGTTACCCCAACGAATTTATAAAAAACATAGAAAAAGAAGTTAGAGAAGGAAGGCAGGATAGATTTAAACCCATTTTTTGGGGACAAAACTGGGCTTAGTAAGGAAAAGGTTAAAACAGTGAATTTTGAAGGTGAAAAAAATTTTGTGACAGATTATAATGGAGACGCAGTAAGAATAAGAAAATTGTTAGAAAGGAGTGGAATAGATTTGGTGAACTATCAGACTTGGAGGGAATTTTCGATGACCCTTTAAGATGCACATACAGAAGGGGTAGAAGTCTAAATGCTGTATTAGAAGGCAAAAAAGATGGCCTTAAGTGTAAAGAGGGTAAAGTAGGGGCCTTCAAATGTGGACAATGCTCCCAGTGCCCGTATATCTACACGAGGGACACTATTCTAGTTAGCAGTAGGAATAGACTTATTAGTAGTAGGACTATGCGAATTGTGACACTAGTGGTATAGTGTACATAGGGCTTTGTGACCATTGTGAAGCATTCTATGTAGGTAAATCAGAAAGAAAGTTAAAAAGCAGAATCTATGAGCATAACTATGAAATTAGAACAAAATGTACCAAGAATGCTCTTTACAGACACACAATAAGCTGTCAAGAAGGTAAATTCAAATTCTTTGTTTTGGAAGCAATTCCAAAGGACATAAGAGGAGGTCCATGGGAGACTTCCACTGAATACAAAGAACTACTGTGGCAACTATTCCTGGAAGCTACTAGATTTCCAGTTCTGAGTGATGCAGTCTCTCTAGCTCCAGTTTTAAAGTTAAGGGCTGCAAAGCTCTAGTGACTCTGGGAAAATGTATCCCTTTATGTATATTAACTTTAAAAATTGTAATACTTCTTACCTTAGGACAAAACTAAGGACTGCAACATCAAAAGTGTATGTGCAATAATTTATTCTGGTTCAAAAAGAGAAAAAAGAAAATGCCTGTCTTTTACTATATTACTGTTAGAACCATTTATCTAAAAAGCATTTGTATAGGATTTTAATTCTTTCTTTGGACACAAGATGGTGCTATTGTATGGAAGAAAAGTTTGTTTTATAAGGTTTTTAACATGTATAAAACTAAATGTTATTTGTATTTATATTTATATATTTATATCTGTTAGAGTTTAGAGAAGGTATTGTGGATATTTTGATATTTATATATGTATGCATGTGTTTAGAACTGCTTTAAAGGACTGTTTTAAAGGAATGTTTTCTAGGGCTGAACATCTGTTAAGTACATGTGACCACATTAAGAATATACACCAATTGGATAGCAGTATTAATTAAGTGGAGGGTATTTTAGGGGAAGAATTGTAAAAGGTATGCATGTCTGTTTCATCTGAGGAAGTCATTAGAGGACGAAAACGCATCTGTAGTGATAACAGCGTTTATGGTTTTATTCTGAAGAAAGTGTGTTTCAATAAAGCTTGCTCTTGTGGAAAATACCAGTGGAGTTGTGCCTTGGGGAATTGCTCTATTTTTCTTTTGGTTTTGGCTGCTTTTATTGAGCAATTTACTTTCCTGTTTGTTTTGGCTGTTGGAGTCATTGTTTTGTGGGATGGAAGAGGCGTCAACATCTTCACAAGCTAATTCAGGGAGAGGCGGTGATTTGGACAAGATTGACAGAATGATGGACCAGTTAATGCAACTGACCGAATTGTTAATGCCTGCCTGTCAGTCATTACTCCCGGCGTCGTCACACCCACCGGGGAACCAGGAAATGCTTGGTAGAGGTGAAAACGGCGTGGAAAAAGTGATTTTGACAATGGAACTTGGTGTTAGCAATGGGCATAAACCTGCAAAGGACATAGGAGCTGAATGTGATGGGATTCCTACAATTTTTCTGAGCAATAGGACGAACGAAGTGCAAGGGGATGTAGTAGCACGTAACAACTTAAACATGATTAATGGACAAAATCATAATGGACAAAGGTACAAAACTGATTTTAAGACTTTGGTGCAGTTAAAATACTGTTTTAATGAAAGAAATAAAATGTCTTCAAATTCTGAAATGGATAGAAACTTAACATATGAGCACAATGTTAACTTGCTAGATGAATTAATATTTAAATATAAGAATATGGAAATGGAAAATGCATACCTTAAGGAATGTCTTAGATTAAAGATAGTACCAAAAGGGCTAAGAGTGCATAAGTACCCTAATAAAGTGAAAGAAGGTAGTGACTTTCATAAAGATTTATTACTCATTTTTGATAATTGTAGGTTTGAAATAATTAAGTCAATTATGAGAGAAAATGTATTTATTTTTATTTATTGTATTTGATTACCGGGATCGTCCACTGGGCCTGATGAAGCCATTTTCAGTGGAGGCCCGGGGAGAAAAGCTCCGCAATTATATATACAGAAAATTTTGAAACAGTACAGTAAAATTATAATTGTAGAAAAGCTGTACAGTTATTTGCAGACAAAATTTTCAAGACAAATTTTAAGACAATGCAGTAATCATATGTAGTAAACATTATATCTGAAGTAGGCAGACTTCATTTGTCTGCAACCTGTGGGTATCGGATCCGACCTCGGATCCAAGCCGGCATTTCAAAAAGCTTAGGCTCCGAGCTCCTAGCTCCTCCCTCTACCCATAATCCCCTGCCAAGCCCTAACTGACCTCAGATTTCGTTTGCCACTTTTCAAGTTGCAACGGACTCCTCGAGCTCCTGGTTACAGATAAGAGTTTTGACTAAAAGTTTTTGAAAACTTTAAACTTTTATAATTTAGTTAGTTAGAGTGTATGTGTTAGGCTTTCCTCTCTCTATCTTGTTAATTTTTCTTCGGGTTTTGCGTAGTTTGTGTGTTTGTGTGTACTGTGTGTTTTAGGCCTGTTAGGGCTTAAGATGTCAGAAGCCCATAAGGCAGTGTTTTCTAAATGTACCGAGTGTGGCCATAAGCTGTCCCCAGCGGATGGCCACACTCGTCAATTCTTGGGGGTTGAACACCTGTCATCTGGTTGTACCATTTGTGCAGGGTTCAACCCCCGAGCTTTAAGGGAGTGGAGGTCGAAGCTTGTTCTGGCGGGACTTCTCCCTCCAGATGCGGCTCCGGCCTCTGCCCCTACTAGCCAGCAGCCTTCAGCGGGTGCTGCGGTCTCCCCTCCCCCGGCTGGGACTCAACCTCCCTCAAAAAAGCCGGAGGAGAGGGAGACTTCAAGGGAGAAAGAGAAGAAGGAGAGACACAAGGAGAGGCACCACAAACGGAGAGCCGAGCCCTCAAGTTCGGCTCCTCCGTCTAAACGGGCCTCCCCTGTGTCTTCTAGATCTCCTCCTCCTCGGCTCCACTCCCCTCGGTTCTCTTCTGGGCCCGAGGAGGAGGAGGCTAGCCCTTCAGTGAGGTCCCCGAAGCGGCTCTCTAGGTCCGCTTCGGTGGCCTCATCTAGATCCACCTTTTCCATGAGTGAAGCAGACATGGACCGGATGATGAGGCGTTTCATCCAGGCCCAAATGCAAATGGGAGTGCTCTTAGCCCCCCCGATCCGGGAGGGGCTTTGACCCCTTTTTTCGCCCCCTTGGCTACTTCTCCGACCCACACCCTGGGTTCGGAGCTATCGGTGCCGGGCAGAGTTGGATCCGGGGGTGGGTCGGATCCGGCGCACCTCGGATCCGACCCATCCCTTGAATGCTTCGGGTACTTCGGACCCGACCTCTCGGAGCCGAGGGCCGAGCCTCGGATCCGAGGGAGCTGGTGTGTCTTCGGCTCCGTCTAAGTCGGAGCACACCGGTCTCTTAGATCCGACGGTTTCGGCTCCGACTCCGGTCCATGCGTTGGATCCGAGTGGGGGTCGGCTCTCGGGGCTTAGAGAAGCTGGCTCCCCCTCGGCCTTCGACGTAGTGAAAAGGGCGCTGTTGAGGACTACCGGACCCCCGGTCCCTGCCACGGCTCCACCCCGCACTCCCTTGCAGTTGGGCCAGGCTCCCTTCAGCCGGTCCCAGGGACAGCCCGCCTCGATGTCCCAAGTAGTTCTCTTGGAACATCTAGCTGCTGAAGAGGACTCATCGGACAGTCCCCCCGAGGAAGTGCCTCGGAAGCGTAAGTGCAAAAGGAGGCACATGGACTTCCCAGAGTCCATTACCGAAGAGACAGACTTGGATGAAGGGGAGGGCTCCCCAAGATCACCCCCGGAAGACATCTCTTTTGGAGACATTATGGAGATGTTAAGGATCAGGGGGGGGTGGTCTGTCCCCAAGGCCTCCTCAGACGAGTCTGTGTTCTTGGAGGCATTCGAGGCGGGCCCATCTACCTCTTGGGTGTCCCCTCCTGCCGATCCTCTGGTGGACCTTATATCCACCAGTGTATGGAAGGATCCGGACACCGTTGAGCCTGTACCCAAGCGTCCAGACCGTATCCTGAGCCCCCCGGTGGACCGCACTCACTGGAGCAAGGGCCCCCCGGTAGATGCCATGATGATGGCTGCAGCCACGAAGAGGGAGTTAGCACAGGAGAGTCCCTCTATGCATCCTCTGGGCAAGGAGTCCCGCTCGATGGATCGCATTGGGAATCGAGTTTTTAGTTCAGCAACCTTCTCTTTGAGAGCACTGAACTACATGGCACATGTTATCAGGATGCAGTGGGACCTGATTAAAGAGTACGCTGCATCCCCCCCAGAGTCCATGTCGGGTGAGGACAAACAAGTGTACTCCACCCGTATGACCACTCTTAGAGCGGTTTCCAATACGTCTATGCGGCTACTTTCTCACGCTTCCGAGGGAGCCGCTAGAGCTAGCGGAGCGGGCCTAGTCATGAGGCGTCAGGCCTGGCTCCGCCACTGTGATTTCGCAGAGCCCTTCAAGGCGACTTTCGCGAATGCCCCCTTTGATGGTTCTGCCTTGTTTGGCAAAACTGTTCGTGAAACATTAGTCCAGAGCAAGAAGGACGGGAAGACGCTGTCTGCCGTCGGAGTCCGCTTCTCAGCTCCCCAGAGGTCCTTCTCGAAGAACCAAAAGGGACAGAAGAAGATGTGATTCTGGAAGTCGCAGCTGTCCCAACCTGCTCCGGATAACCAGTCCTTCCGTGGCAGAGGAGGACAGGGAGGTCGCCATCCTAGAGGCAGAGGGGCTCCTAGAAACTTTGGGTCCAGAGAACCTTTCTCTGACAGACCCACGCAACAGCCCTGAAGGGTTGCCTGGCTGTCCGTCTCTGGAGGCAGTCGGGGGGGCGTTTTTCGAGGCACCTGACTTCTTGGGAGTCAATCACATCAGACCGTTGGGTGCTTCGTGTGATATCCAGAGGTTATACCATTCCCCTGAGCAAAATCCCCAGATCCCGCAGCCTCCCCGATGTACCACCCAACCAAAGGGAGGCAGCAGCTGTCGAAATCAAGCAGCTGCTAGAAAAAAGAGCCATCCAGCGCGTCCCCCGAGATCAGACCGGATCAGGGTTTTACTCCAGGTTCTTCTTGGTGCCAAAGAAAATGGGGGACTTAAGACCGATCTTAGACCTTTCCCTACTGAACCTGTCAGTAACCAAGCAAAAGTTCCGGATGGTCACCCTACAATCTATACTCCCCCTCTTGCGGGAGAACGATTGGATGTGCTCTATTGACCTCAAGGACGCGTACTACCACATTCGGATGGACAGACGGTCCAGGAGGTTCCTTCGCTTCCGGCTGGGTGCCAGCCACTACCAGTTCAGGGTCCTCCCCTTCGGTCTCACCTCTGCCCCCAGGGTGTTCACCAAGGTACTAGCAGTAGTAGCGGCCCACCTGAGACTCCAGGGATTACAGGTCTTTCCGTACCTGGACGACTGGCTCCTAACGGCATCATCAAGGCATCTACTGTGCTCAGCCAGGGACTATTTCCTTCTTATAGCCCCAAGGCTGGGCATCACCATAAACTGGTAAAAATCTTTACTGCACCCCACACAACTTATAGATTTCATAGGAGGAAGGTTGGACACAAGATCAATGCGGGCCTTCCTCACCCCAGACAGGCTGTCCAGCCTGAAGTGTCATATCACAGCAGTCCTACAACCGTTTCCGACGGCGGCTTCAGTCCTGAGGGCCCTGGGATCAATGGCAGCAGCTATTCCACTTCTTCTTCATGCTCGCTTACACATGCGGGTTCTTCAATGGACCCTACAGGTCCAGTGGTCCCCGCTATACTCCTCTCTCAACAGCCCAATAGCGGTCAGCAAGGCATGCAAGGACTCCCTGTTTTGGTGGCTCCAGTCTCTGGAGCCTCTAGCAGGGAGACCCTTTTGTGCAACATTCCCCTGAGCCACGGTGACTACGGACGCTTCTCGCCTCGGGTGGGGGGGGCATTCTGCGGGCAAGATTGTCCAAGGCACGTAGAACACCTCAGAGACCTCGTTGCATATAAATGTCCTGGAGATGAGGGCGGTGCTCCTAGCGTTGCAAGCACTTCACAGCCTTCTTCCTACGGGGACTATTGCGATCCAGACAGACAACATGTCGGTAGTCTGGTACATCAACAAGCAGGGAGGAACCAGGTCCTACCCCCTTTGTCGAGAGGCCATGAGAGTCTGGGAATGGGCATTTTCCACCAAACGCTTTCTTGTAGCAACGCACATTCTGGGAAAATCCAACATCCTTGCGGACAAGCTCAGTCGCACCATTCTTTACCCGCACGAGTGGTCTCTCAATCCTCTGGTAGCGAAGAAGATTTTTGCCATCTGGGGGCAACCCTGTTGCGATCTTTTTGCTTCTCACTCAAACGCCAAATGCGACAGTTTCTTAGCTCTACTTCCCCCACCTGGGGAATCCCTGAGAGACGCTCTGGTGCATGCTTGGCCTCCCGGTCTCCTTTATGCCTATTCTCCACTACCTCTGATGCAGAGGCTCTTGCAGAAAGCCAACAGTTTGGGTAGCAGAATGATTCTCATTGCCCCGTTCTGGCCTCGTCAGCCCTGGTTCCCTTATGTATGGTCTCACAAAGTGAATCCGCCCTGGATTCTGGATCCGATCCTGGATCTCATCTCCCATCCTCTAGGACTCCCGGTCCCGAATCTACACACCCTGAAATTGGCAGCCTGGCTGCTCCAGTTCCATCCTTGATTAGGACTCCCGGTATCTCGTCACCTGTCAAGGCCATTTTAGTGGCGGCTCATAAACCTTCCACTAGGAAGGTTTATCGGAGCAAATGGAAAAGGTTTTCTATTTGGGCGGTCCAGAATAGTATAGATCCTTTTTCAGCACCTATGTCTGCGGTACTGGACTTCTTAACAGACCTCTTTCATCAAGGGGCTAGTTCTTCCACGGTAAAGGTACAAATGGCAGCGATTTCCCATTATCATATGGGTCATGAGTCAGCTCCCCTCATGACTGCGAAAATTTGCAAGACCTTTCTTAAAGGAGTTTTTCTGTTGAGGCCACCGGTCAAAGAAGCTATACCACCTTGGGACCTATCCTTAGTTCTACAGGCCCTTACTGCTCCCCCCTTTGAGCCTGCAGCTTCTGCATATCTAAAGTACCTTTCCTGGAAGACTGCTTTCTTGGTAGCCATCACATCAGCCAGAAGAGTGTCGGAACTTCAGGCTCTATGCATCAAACCGCCTTACCTCTCCTTTTTTCCCGATAAGGGTGTGCCTCAGGACCAATCCATCTTTTCTTCCAAAAGTTTCTTCGGAATCTAATATTAATCAATCAATCAACTTACCTGTGTTTTTCCCCAATTATAAAAACAAAGGAGAATATAAGCTGCATTCTTTAGATATTCATAGACAATTGCGTTTTTACATTCACAGAACGGCTGGTCATAGACGATCAGATCAACTGTTCGTCTCCTTTGCTAAATTTGCTATGGGCAAAGCGGTTTCCAAAATCACACTGTCGAGATGGATTGCTAATTGTATTCTGCAGGCTTATGTCACTTCAGGTAGGCCTGCTCCTCAAAGGGTTACTGCTCACTCTACTAGGGCAGTTTCCACGTCAGCCGCGTTTAAGTCCCGAGTGCCATTGGATGATATCTGCGCGGCAGCCACTTGGGCCTCGTCTCATACCTTCATCTCTCATTATAAGGTGGATGTTGTTTCCAGGGGAAGAGCATCCTTTGGCTCAGCGGTGCTCCGGAACATCCTTCCATGACAGCCGGCCAAGGTTTAGGTAGCTGGGGACTCTGTCCCACAGGTTGCAGACAAATGAAGTCTGCCTACTTCAGATTTAGAAGTTATGTACTCACCATAACGTTCCATCTGAGTAGGTGACTTCATTTGGATGCAACCATCCCCCCCTCCATCCCCCTGACCTTTATACAACAAGAGTTTATGCATCTATTTAGATACTTTTTATTCTAGTATTATGTAGGCAAACTCAATCTGAGGTCAGTTAGGGCTTGGCAGGGGATTATGGGTAGAGGGAGGAGCTAGGAGCTCGGAGCCTAAGCTTTTTGAAATGCCGGCTCGGATCCGAGGTCGGATCCGATACCCACAGGTTGCATCCAAATGAAGTCACCTACTCAGATGGAACGTTATGGTGAGTGCATAACTTCTAAATACAATACAGGGAATAATAGACATTTAGGGACATAGCAACTGTTTGATTTTATACAGTGAAGTGAGAGTAAGAGATCTCCAGAGGTGACAGGCAGAGAGAAAGGCTGACAATCTGAAATAGTAATAGTTAGGATAGAGGAGAAGAGAGCTAGGGAGAGAAGTATATGGCAAGTGGTATAGGGGAAGAAGAGATAATAAGTTGGGAGGGTTAGGTTTTATGGTTATTGGTATAGCTACAGGAACAAATCCATTGTGTAGTGAGATGAGATTTAAGTGATTTTTTTTAAAGGTAATGGGATTATTGATTGCTCTAAGTCCAGTGGGGAGATTGTTCCATAGCTTGGAGACAGAAAAGGAGTATAACATATGTCCAGCGGAATGCTTAGGTTTATCGACATTTAGTAGTAGTTTATTTTCAGATCTAAGTTGCTGGTTTGGGTGGTAGATGGTCAGTAAACTAGTGAGGGATGGACAGGCATCAGGGGAATGAATAAGTTTGTGGACAATAGTAAGTTGTAGATATGCTAGATGTTGGGGGGGTTCAAACCAGTTGAGTTCTTGTAGTGTAGTACAGTGATGGGTGAAGAGTTTAGCATTGGTGGCAAATTTTGCAATTTTGTTGTAGCATGAATTTAGTTTGTTTTTTTTAGAGAGGATTGTATGTTTGTAAGGATGGATGCGCCATATAGGAGGGTTGGAAGCAAGTATGCTGAGGTGAGAGCGTGTTTTGCCAGAGGAGTAAGATAGTGGTTATGTCTATAAAGGGATCCTAGTTTCTGATGTTTTCTTTTGATGTTATTATGGATATGAAGGTCAAAGGTTAGGTTATCATCAATGGTGACACCAAGCAGCTTAGTATTGGGGACAACGTCTATGATAATTTTGTTTTGGGACTGGACAGTGAGTTCTGACTTATTTATTGGGAAGTTTTTGGTTGGAGTAAAGATAAGGAGTTTTGTTTTGTTGGAGTTTAGGGCTAGATGGTTCTGGGACATCCATGATTCAGTGGAGGAAAACGCTTCTTGGGTAAGCTGTTGTAGTAGGGAGGAAGATTTGGAGGAGCAGATGATAGTGGAGTCATCTACATATTGTATTAGAGTAGAGTTTGAAAGACTAGTATGGTATTCGTTGATAAATACATTGAAGAGGAGGGGTCCTAGTATGGAGCCTTGGGGTACACCTGTTTTGGTATTTATAAATGGAGAGAAGCAGTTTAGCAAGATGGTAGGCTGTTGCCTGTTGGTAAGATAGTTAGAGAACCACTGGAGAGTAGAGGGAGATAGGTTAAGGTTGGATAGTTTGAGTAGTGAGAGGGAGTGTGAGACTGTGTCAAATGCTTTTGAGAGATCAAGAAAGAGTGCAGATACTATGGATCCAGAGTCATGGGCTCTGTTAACAGTGTCTAGGAATGAGATAAGGGCGGTGTTAGAACTATGTCCTGGTCTAAAGCCGTGCTGGGTGGGGGAAAGCAGTTGTTGTGTGACTAGGTGATTGAATAGCTGGGTTTGGATACATTTTTCGAGTATTTTTGAAATGGGGGAAGAGTATGGCAATTGGTCTGAAGTTAGAAATGTCAGAGTTGTTGCCACCTTTGTGAAGTGGGAGAACATGTGCTTTTTTCCAGATATCGGGTATGCATGATTCTTGGATAGATCTATTGATGAGGATGCTGATGGGATAAGCTATTGAAGAGGCTGATTGTTGTAAGAATTCAGCAGGAAGGTTGTTAGGGGCAATAGTGCATGGTTTTAGTTTGAGGAGGAGTTTTTTTATGGTTGAGGTGGGTATGGGAGATAGAGAAAAAGTAGGAATAGAAGTGGAAGGCGGATGAGATACATTGTTGTTTGGTGGATTGGTGTCAATGGGAGGGAAGGTGGTAGTGAGTTTATTGATGGATTCTATGAAGTATGAGTTAAAGAGTGAAGCTAGCTCGGAGGGTGATTTGTTAAGGTTTGGGGATGGATTGTGGTGTGTCCCATGGTGTAGAAGGGCATTGACTACTCCCCAAAATTTTTTGGGGTTATGGTAGTGTTGATTTTGAATTCTTTGGAAGTAATCTTTTTTTATTTTTAGTAACTAATTGTTTGGCTTGATTGCTAAGTTGTTTGTATAGAGTCAAGTTGGAATCTGTTTTCTTTTTTTGCCAGGATTTCCAGGCTTTGTCTCTAGAGGCCATGATTTTTTTTTTGTGGCCAAGGTAAGCCAATTAGCATGGTTAGCTTTTACTATTTTTTGTCTTTGGGGGGCTAGAATATTAAGGATAGTGAGAAATGTGGAGTTAAAGGACTCTACTGCTTCATTTAGGGAGAGAGATTTTAAGGAATTCCAGTTGATTTTGTGCAATACCTCGCTGAGAACTGTGGGGGAGAAATTGGGAAGATCTCTGGTATACTTGTATTGATGTAAATTTGGTATATTGGTGGGCTTGCGTACCATACATGCTCGTGAGTGGTCACTGATACTATCTGGGAGTATACCTGAGGTGGAGATATTTTTAGGGTCTGATACCATGATCCAATCTAGAATTGTACCTTTGCTATTTTGTTTGTTTGGTCTTGTGATATCTGAGATTAGTTGAGTGTAGGTGTGAAGGTTTAAGCCTAAGGGTGGTTTGTCATTGGAGATATCTGACCAGTTAATATTGACATCACCTAGGATGATTGTTTCATTTTTTATGTTGTTGGCAGTCCAGGCAAGGATGTCTTCTAAAATTGGAATGTTATTGCCTGGTGGGATATATATAACTATCATACATAGGTTCTTTTGATTGTTTAGTTTTAGGAAGGAAATGAGTAATTCTGCATTGGAGAAGGTGGAAGAAGTCTTAGAGTAGGGAATCACTGTGAAGGTGTTTGGATATAGTAGGGCTATGCCCCCTCCTTTTTTGTGTAGCCTGTCTTTTCTTAGACAGGGGTAGTTTGGTGGTAGAAATTCTGTCTCTTTTATATATGGCTTTAGCCAGGTTTCAGTGATGGCTGTAAAGTCGGGTTTGTATTGGTATGAAATGAAAGAGAAATGGAGGGTTTGTATGGTAGAATAGATGAAATCAACCATAAAATTACTAATGACCTCATGTTTTCGATTGAGGATGGGAACATAAAGTATTATGATACACTAAATAAAATTGAAGTTAAAATAAGAAATGGATATGAAAGCAAAAGTAGGAAAATTGAGAGAGATGTTAAAGAATACAAAAACGAGGTTAGTTACCCTAGACCGAGGGAGTTTTTTAGTAAAAGGTACAATAGTAGGTACGAGGAAGGTTGAAGACAGCCCCCTTTCTTGGATATGGATGGGCAGGAAGTACAAGAACAGATAGAAAATATTAATGACCCCTCAGAGTACCCCCCTCTAAGGAGATCAGAAAGAATAAAGAACAACTATCAAAAAAACTACCAGTATGGGGGGTACGAGGGGGGGGGGCAGCAAAAACAACAACCGATATAAACAGTGGAACAGGTGAATACTCCCAGCATGGATGAAACTGTTGTCTGTGAAAGTCGCAAATATAGTTATAAAGGGTACAGTATATATATATAGCTACAGTAGTAAAGAAGTAAATGAAAAGCATTTCTCATTATTATCTAAGGGCTTTAAATTTGTACCTAAAAGGAAAGTGGATATAGGTAAAGTATTAATTGACTTGAAATTATTTTTGAGGAAGAAAAACTTTGAGCTTTTCTTTAAGGGACAGAATGCAAACTCACGAGGCATGGAGGAATTAAGAAGGAAAAGCACATTTAATCCACCCCTACACCCACAATTAAAAAATTTTGAGGTAATAATGGAGAGAAAAATAAGATCAGAACTTTCTAAGAGAAGGGTAGGGTATAACACAACAAAGGAAGAAAACAAATTATTAAATGAAATGAAAGATGATGCTACCTTAAGGGTGATGAGACTGGATAAAGGATGGGGGACGGTACTTATAGACCAAATGGTGTATGAAGGAAAGATGATGGACATATTGGAGAACACAAATAGATACGTTAGAGTCTCAGTTAATGAAATAAATATAGGTAATAGAAAAATCTATTTAATTTTAAATGACCTATTGTTGGAAGGACTAATAAGTATAGAAACTTTTAGGTTTTTGTACGTAGAAAAAACAAAAATACCTACCATCTTTGGGATTCCAAAGGTGCACAAAGACATAGAAGACCCACCTATGAGACCTTATAATGTCATCAGATGGGTCTATAACAGCACCTTTGGCCAGATAGTTGGACACTAAGCTTAAAGACATGGCGCTAGGAAGCCAGGGTGTAGTAAAAGATTCTTGGGACTTATTACATAGTATAACAAATGATTTATATGATGAGAAAATGATTTTTATAACTATTGACATAATTGACTTATTCTCATCAATACCGTATGATGAAGGAATGAAATGGTTTGAGGAAGCCCTAATTAAGTATGGTAATTTTAACAACGGAGACTTTTATCTTATTTTAACCTTGATGGAAATGGTTTTAAAAAATAATTTTATACATTATGAAGGGGAGTTTTTTAAACAAGTACAGGGAGTAGCGATGGGGGCAAGGTGTGCCCCTACATATGCCAACAGAATTCTTTCAATTTGGGAGGAAAAATACATTATAAATTCCAAATATGTAAAATGTTGGAAACTGTACAAGCGCTACCTGGATGACGTGCTTTTTATGGGCAAGCTCTGAAAGCATGTTTTTTGAATTTTTAAATTATATATCAGAATCAACTGATTTTTTAAATTTTACATACAAGATTAATAAGGATGAATTGGAATATCTGGACATTTTTATTAAAAAATGTGAAGGTATTTTCAGTTCAAAGATATACCGGAAAGAAACTTTCTCAAATTCATATTTAGCGTACAATAGTGCACATCCCTTACATCAGAAAAAAGGAATTGTTAAGGGACAATATGTTAAGGGTAGTCAAATGACATCCAGAGAATGTGATTTTGAGGTAGAATGCAAAACATTGAGTGATATGTTAATAGAAAGAGGTTACCCCAACGAATTTATAAAAAACAGAAAAAGAAGTTAGAGAAAGAAGGCAGGATAGATTTAAACCCATTTTGGGGGACAAAACAGGGCTTAGTAAGGAAAAGGTTAAAACAGTGAATTTTGAAGGTGAAAAAAATTTTGTGACAGATTATAATGTAGACACAGTAAGAATAAGAAAATTGTTAGAAGAGGAATGGAATAGATTTGGTGAACTATCAGACTTGGAGGGAATTTTCGATAACCCTTTAAGATGCACATACAGAAGGAGTAGAAATGTAAAGGCTATATTAGAAGGCAAAAAAGATGGCCTTCAGTGTAAAGAGAGTAAAGTAGGGACCTTCAAATGTGGATGATGTTCCCAGTGCCCGTATATCTACATGAGGGACACTATTCTGGTTAGCAGTAGGGATAGGCTTATTAGTAGTAGGGACTATGCGAATTGTGACACTAGTGGTATAGTGTACATAGGGCTTTGTGACCATTGTGAAACATTCTATGTAGGTAAATCAGAAAGAAAGTTAAAAACAGAATCTATGAGCATAAGTATGAAATTAGAACAAAATGTACCAAGAATGCTCTTTACAGACACACAATAAGCTGTCAAGAAGGTAAATTCAAATTCTTTGTTTTGGAAGTAATTCCAAAGGACATAAGAGGAGGTCCATGGGAGACTTCCACTGAATACAAAGAACTACTGTGGCAACTATTCCTGGAAGCTACTAGATTTCCAGTTCTAAGTGATGCAGTCTCTCTAGCTCCAGTTTTAAAGTTAAGGGCTGCAAAGCTCTAGTGACTCTGGAAAAATGTATCCCTTTATGTATATTAACTTTAAAAAATGTAATACTTCTTACCTTAGGACAAAACTAAGGACTGCAACATCAAAAGTGTATGTGCAATAATTTATTCTGGTTCAAAAAGAGAAAAAAGAAAATGCATGTCTTTTACTATATTACTGTTTGAACCATTTGTCTAAAAAGCACTTGTATAGGATTTTAATTATTTATTTGGACACAAGATGGTGCTATTGTATGGAAGAAAAGTTTGTTTTATAAGGTTTTTAACATGTATAAAACTAAATGGTATTTGTATTTATATTTATATATTTATATCTATTAGAATTTAGAGAAGGTATTGTGGATATTTTGATATTTATATATTTATATATGTATGGATGTATGTGTTTAGAACTGTCTTAAAGGAATTTAAAAAAAAGTTTTCTAGGGCTGAACATCTATTAAGTACATGTGACCACATTAAGAATATTCACCAATTGGATAGCAGTATTAATTAAGTGGAGGGTATTTTAGGGGAAGAATTGTAAAAGGTATGCATTTTTGTTTCATCTGAGGAAGTCATTAGCGGACGAAAACGCATCTGTAGTGATAACAGCGTTTATGGTTTTATTCTGAAGAAAGTGTGTTTCAATAAAATTTGTTCATGTGGAAAATACCAGTGGAGTTGGACTTGGTGGAATTGCTCTATTTTTCTTTTGGTTTTGACCTTACCTACTGTCTCAGCAGAACTACCAAATTCTGCACACTCAGCTCCAAACTTTGAATCTTGCAGTGTGGCTAATCAACTAATTACACCCTTGGCATCACTCAGCAAACCAGTGATGGATGTAATTTTGGAGGCTAGAAGGCCTTGTTGTTGTCTTTCGGCTTTTCCCGGTTAGGGGTTGTCACAGCGGAACTCCGGTCCGCTAATGATTGTCAGTAGATTTTCACGAACGCTGAGGTCTCAGTTGAACGTTCAACCTTCAACAAAGGCATGCCCATTTATGCATGTCTTTCGAATACCCACCCAACTGCAGGAAGGACATGCAGACTCCACACAGAAGGCATTCCCCGCACTGTAGCTGAGAATCAAACAGGGGAACCTCTTGCTGTGAGGCAACAACACTACCGCTGCACCACCGCGGCTGTACATTACTAGAAAATCTTATGCTGACAAATGGAAAAGATTCTGTGCCTGGAACCAATCACAAGGAATAAGCACAGCAATGCCCAATATTCATAAATACAGGTTTGAGCAGCAGTAGAGTCGTCACACCAGTTTATTAAAATAAATAAAATCGTTAAGCGCTTTTCGTTTGCAGTCATGCAAACTTCATCAGAAGTACAGAAACAAGAAAGTTAAACAGTCCTTAAATAATCACTTGATCAAAAAACGCTGGACAAAAGATAATTGCTTACTTAAACAGACATTACCTAAAATAAACTTCATAATAAATTGTTGAACTATTTTTTTAACTATATCTTCAATAATTAACTGTGAACCCATGCTAAATTCAGAGCTCTAATACACAAGGAACTGATACTGAATAAACCATTGAATTAAAACAAATCCTAAGAAGTTTGCATGACTGCAAACGAAAAGCACTTAAAGTGTTTATTTATTTTAATAAACCTATGTGACGACTGTACTGCTGCTCGGACCTGTGTTTATGTTTTATCAGTTTCTTGTGCAGTAATGCCCAATATTCCTCAGATTCTGCAATGCTTAACTGAGATGCTTCACAAGGGCCTATCTTTTTCTTCCATAAAAATCCATGCCTCTGCCAGTTCAGCTCATTACAACACGGAACCTCCCCTCTTCTCTCATCCTCTGCTAAAGCAGTATCTCAGAAGGGGCAAAAATTTAAGACCTCCCAGGAGAGCACCAACTCCTGCATGGGAACTCAGTTTTGTTTTGGAATAACTCACTCTCCCTCCTTTTGAGCCAGCTGCTACTGCAGACCTAAATTTCTCTCCTGGAAAACAGCTTTCCTTTTAGCAGTAACTTCAGCTAGAAGGATTTCAGAATTACAGGCTCTTATGGCAGTGGAGCCTTTCATTATTTTTCATCCGGACAGGGTGGCTCTCAGGACCAATCCATCTTTCAAGCCCTAGGTGGTATCCAGTGTGGCTCTTAATCAGACCATTCATCTGCCAACTTTCTTCCCCAACCCACAGAACAAGGGTGAGCGGATTCTGCATTCATTGGATGTACACAGACAACTTAGATTCTACTTAAACAGGATGAAATCTCTAAGAAAATCTGAACAATTATTGGTGGCATTTGCTGCAGGGGCAGAGGGAAAGGCTATTTCAAAGCAGACTATTTCCAAATGGATAAGCCATTGCATTAGTTTCTGCTATATGCACCATGGTAAACCTATCCCCAAGGGGATCAGGTCTCATTCCACCAGGGCTGCATCTACTTCTGCAGTCTTTTTCAGAGGGGTTCATACCAGAGACATTCTAGAAGCTGCTACCTGGAGCTCAGTTCATATGTTCACCAAACATTACCATTTACCTCTCTTCTCTAAATCCAGAACTGGCTTTGCCACTGCTGTCCTGCAGGGCCTTATAGCTGCTCCTAATGCTGTATAAATCCAGCCTCCCAACCATAGCTTTGGGATTCTACCCAAATGTAGTGACTGCAACAGTGAAACACGAAGAACATAGTACAGTTGTGTACACTTACCATAAATGTAGATGTTCGAGTGTATTCACTGTTGCAGTCCTGGTTACCCACCCTGCAACCCCGTTTTTCTCTTACTATACCTTTCCTTTCTTTTACTATGCTTAAAAGCCTTTTTGAGTGTATTTGCTTTTGTTTGAGGTATATTTTTTGTATTTTAAATTATATACTTATATATATATATATATATATATATATATATATATATATATATATATATATATATATATATATATATATATATATATATATATATATATATATATATATATATATATATATATATATATATATATATATATATATATATATATTTTGCTCCCCATTTGGGGGGCACCTGACATCTGGGGCAAGAAAAACTGATGTAATGGCGTCGGCTGCATGTTTTATACCCCTGACAACCTGACGTCATGGAATAAGTGACAGCAACCGATGCAGGACCCAAGACTTTGTTAATCAGGCCGACTGAGGGCAACCTGCCAGCAGATTACCCAAATGTAATGACTGCAACAGTGTATACATTCGAACATCTACATTTATGGTAAGTGCACACATCTGTACTTTTTCTTGTCAGTATTGTCTGAATATTGGTAAAAGAGTAAACTGAAACAAATATTGTTATATAACTGTCTGAAACACACACACTTGCTTTAACACATTCATTCCAATGGAGCTCAGGAAGTTTGCACTGTAACTTCCAAAGGACGGAGCCTAAGCCTTTTGATAGAATCAAATTATGTCCTCACATTTCAAACAAATGTTCATATGCTTGGAACCTTAGGGGTTATAAAAGATGTATAAATGGCAAACTCTTCAGTACAAACTATTTCTATAGTGATAGTATTCTTTAGGTTATAGGTCTTAAACCAAATTTTATAAGTCACAGTAAGCACATTATTACATTTGTAATATTTTGTAAACAACTTAAAATATCTTCGTAACCACTCCGGTTTCACACATGACATACTGTCAAGCAGCATTTTATTCATCTAGCTGAGAGCTTTCATTTGAGGCTGAGTTCTGTCTGTGTTACCTGGTTGTTGAGATATTTAAAAAAATGTGAAAATGATATCTATATAACTTAGTATCATAAAAACAACAATTAATATATATCTACCTGCAGTAGACAGAAGTCAAATATTAATGCAGTTGTGTTTGTTATTGTGTAAGCTTTAAGATGAAATCTTTTAAAACCTTGTGCATTGCATGTTTTTTAAATTGATGCAAATATAAACAAGCAATACCCGATGCCTAGAGACATCAGTAGGAGTTAGCTACAGATGCACCCAGAGGCGTCACTCAGATGTAATGAGTTAAGTCATGCATTTCAACTTTAAACAAACATTGAAGAAATAACTGAAACACACAGACAGTCAACTTCTGCACCACAGCTTTTGCCAAACTTTACACTGCATTGTTTTAGTCACAGATGAGGTAAAGGAAGGCCTGCTTTAATGCTGAAGTGTCCTCTTTATTGATAGGCCTTTTAAACCTCTTCTTTTCATTTCTTGTGCAAGGCTGGGTAGCTAAAGTTCTTGATTGTATTTAGTATCAGGTCCTTAAAATAACATTTGCATCTTTAACAATTATAAACTGATAGCATTGCTTATTGCCTAGACCTTATTTACATTTTTCTGCATGAAATTCAGCTTTAACAACTATAAAATGGCAGCATTGCTTACTGTGCTGACTTTTTTAAAAATTTTCTGCATGAAATAAACATTTACTGCTAATAAACTCTTGCAAGTTTGTAGGCAATCAATGTTAACTGTTGAACTTTTTACATTTTGCCTTGTGACCCATAGATATTAACATACTGTTCTGTGAGTGAAAACTCCACCCACTCTCACCATAAAACCAAATCTTCCAACGAAGCAAAAAACAATGAAATAAAAATAAAAAAGTCCCAACACAAACATGGTTTTACTGATTTAATAGCGCAAAACACAAAGATCCCAACGACTTATAACGACTAATAATTTGTCTCTCATGCTTGACCAGCAAGGTTATTTTTCTTTCTGCTTAACTGTCGTTTATGGATAAATGAAACGCAACTTATTTTACACTTTAGCCTGTTTAAGGTCTAACTACTACTTTAAAATGGAAGTCCCTAATCTAACAGAGAACATGCTATAAAACCTGCTACTACAAAATCAGTATATGTTTAAGTGGAAGAGAGTTTCTAGTTGTTGTCAGGACTATTTTAAGGCTCTGATGCATTTAGTTGTAGATTATTTTTGAGAGTTATCTTCTGGCATTTCTTACTCATTAATCAAAATTAATCTTTTAGTCATTTCTTCTAGTCTGCCCTAAAAATTCCCCCTTTCTTTGACCTCAAGTCAAGCAATATGTGGCTACTGCTTGTGATCTTAACTTTGTAAAACGCAAAGGAAGAATGTTATACATGCCATACCGCTATAAAATTTTATTCATCAGGTAAGCACTTTCATTTTAAAAATGAAAAGACTTCTTCAGATAAAAAAATGTTAAAACTTAAAGTATTAGCACAATAGTTTTAACAAAGTACGTAATCTTAATTTATTGTAAGTTTATAATAGTTTTAGGTGCAGTAAGTATTATGAAATTTTAGTTGTTAATAAGTTTGCGTTATTTGTTTGTATTTGCAGTTTGGTAGCCTTTTATTTACTGCAAGGGATAGTGAGATGTATGTTAATGTTGGTCCTTTAAAATTTTGTAAAAGCCCTTTGGGGACTTGGCAGTCATCTGATTTCACAAGTGTATTTAAAAGGAAGCTTCTTTTGTGTTTTATCAGTTTGTTTTATGTTCGTGCTTTGGTTTTTGGATCTTAACTTTGAACTTGAAAAACTAGCACCTGTTCCACCTTAAACCTCCTGTAAAGGAGGCCCACGTGATATATACAGATGACTTCATAAGGACATCGTGTTTCAGCTACATGGCTTCTGAATGTCTTATGACTTTTTTTTTTTTTTTTTTTTTTTTTTTTACTTAAGTCTTTATTATACTGCCAATCATTAGCGGACCGGAGTTCTGCTGTGGTGACCCCTAACCGGGAAAAGCCAAAGGAACAACAACAACATTGTTACATTCAGGCAAAAAAAGCCAAACCTCTTCTAACTGTGAGCATGAATGTTTTGGCCTTTTTATTGACTTTATCAGTACAGCATAAGTGGATAATTTGGCTATACTTCAGAAACACAAGGTATTTAAACCCAGCTGATGCCTATAAGCATTAAGGTACCTGCAAAATATCCCAACTAACATCCAAATTAAAGGATAAAAATCTCAGGACAGAGGTCTTCTTGAATTTGGTCCACATGTGGGGAACACTTCACCTTCTTTCAAAACAGACAGTTGGAAAAATTCTGTTCAAGACATCCTTGCAGCCACACTTAATGGACAGAAGCATTCTCGTTCCCTTGGACAAGAATGTCCCTTTATGCATTTCCAACCTTTCCACAGATATCCAAGGTACGTATGAAGATTTAGAGAGTATTACCAACGATCATTGTAGTGACCCCCCCACACGCACACTTTTTGGCACAGGCAACGTTGATTCTTCCTTTAAGGGCAATTATGACAAGATTCATTTCACTCTGCATCTACTCACACACTGTCATGGGGAATGGGTGAATCACAGCTTAGAGTAATTGCTGTTGACAGTTGGATAATTCTGTCTTTATCTTTTCGCACTTGTTCCATGAGGAACTCGAGGGCAGGTCATGCCCGCTCAACCTGGTTGACTTCTTTGAGAAGGTCACCAAAGCAGCGGATGAGGGTAAAATGGATCACACTGCCTAAATTGACCTGGACAAGACATTTAACACAATAACTCACTTGGGCATATGTCACCCGGTGGATAGCCAATTGGCTCACAGACGGGACCCAGGAAGTTAGAATAGGGGAGCCCTCCTCTACAAAGAGGCCATTCACAAGTGGAGTCCCTTAGAGATCGGTCCTTGAATGGCTCCTTTTTGGCATTTACTTCTCTGAAGACAAGGCCAATGTCTGTAGTCTCTTGGCTGACTAAAATTGCAGATGATTGCAGTTAGAAGCTGTTATTGAATCCCACACCGATACAAATATTCTTCAGGAAGGGCTTGCATAGACAACTGGTGTCAGAGCCATGGACTAAAACTAAATGCCAAGAAATGCATAATAGTATCCTTCTGGAAGTCATCCACCCCTGGTAACTATCACATTGACTATGCACCTATTAGAGTTAACTCAGTAGTCAAGGAGTTAGGGACACACATAGATAATAATCTAGCCTTTGATCATCATGTGCCTATAGTGGTGAGGAAATTATTCTATGTTGTGCAACTTATAAACAGTGGTATGGCATCTAGGTCCAAGGAAGTCAGTGTTTCACTGTATTTTGCATTCATCAGACCTATCGTTGAGTACAGTGCTCTCTTTGGTATTTACCTAACCAGGCATATCCAACAAATGGAACATCCACAAAGGTTCCTCACTAAAAGAATGCAGGTAATAAATAAAATGCCCTGTGCAGACTGCCTCAAAGGTCCTATCCATTTATTCTGCCTCCTACAGGCTGTTGAAGAGAGATCTTTGCCTGGCATACAGGACATTGTCAGATCCCACTCTGATGGACCTCTTACATATCCACAAAACAAACACCAGAATTATCCATTGTAAAGACTTAAACCTTGCCTGTGATATAAATAGGACTTGCTGGAGAGATGATTTAGTCTTTGAGACGCATACTCGTCTCTGGAACAGGCTCCTCATCCATGTGAAACAGAGTTTCTCCCTAAACCAATTCAAGTGTAACTTGGGCAATTGGATGGGGAACAGGAAATTCATCCCTGGCTTGGCACTCTGTAAATGGTTCATCTCCCAGGTCCCTGCTTGTAAATGTTTCATCTCCCAAGCCCCTGCTTACACTTATCAAGGGTACCAGAACTTGTCAGAGATTTGGGATGCATGGCTAGGCTTAAAACGGCCCCTGTAGTCATTAGCCTAGTGAACACACATTGAAGGAAGAAAGAAAACCTGTGACTAGGAAATCTTATGTTTGCAAGTAGAGGTTTTCTAGATGGTGACTAATCAATATCAGAGTGCCTGATATGGAGTTTGCCTCTCTGGTTTTAAAATATTCTGTGAGATGCTCAATGATGGCTTATCTTGCGCATCTGTCGAGGCTCATCTTGCAGCCTTCATAGCTCGTCTGCCTGTGGATCCACCTCTTTCATCTCTTTTTATGGTCAAACAGTTTATTTAAGGAATGTTGCACTTGAGACGCCTCTCAAAAACAAATTTCTCCTCCTCCTTGGGATTTCACCTATGTTCTTGAAAAACTGATCTTACCTCCTTTTGAACCTACCTTTCAGGCTGATTTGAGGTTCAGCACTTGAAAAACTGTTTTGTCTATTCCTTTGACATCTGCAAGGTGCATCTCTGAAGTGCAAGCTGTTATGGTGGGCCACCCTTATCTGATTTTTCTCAAGGACAGGTTTGCTTAACGCACTAATTATTCTTTCATGCTATATGTTTCTTCTGAGTTTATCCTGAATCTAGTTATCAATCTCCCAGTTTTCTTTTCTGACCTAAAAACAAAGGGGAAAAGATTCTGCATAATTTGTATGTGCACAGGCAGCTCAGGTACTTACTTGACAGAACTAAGCCCTTCACAAACATTGAACGACTGTCTATTTCCTATTCTAGAGCTAAGAAGGATCAACCTGCTTTAAGAAAATGATTGTTCACTGGTTTTCCTCTTCTATTGTTTTTGTTACTACCACAGTGGTAATTCTATTCCAGCTACAGTTAAGGCTCATTCCACCCAAGCCTTTTCCTCTTCAGTGGCATATTATAAATGAGTGGACACTAGAAGCATTCTAGATACAGCAACCTGGCCCTCTGTCCATACCTTATAAAATATTTTAAGCTCCAGATCACGCTTTGCTTTCAACATTCTCCATGAGCTCCTGGATTCATGAATTTCTTCTCCTTCATGTAATTTTTTTATGCATTACTAATCTAACCAAATAGCTTGGGCTACTGTAACAGTGATGTTTAACATAGTACAGTTGTGTAAATTTATCGTAACAGTAGATGATTGAATAATTACCTATTGCAGTAACCGTCCTCTCCCTCCCTCTTATTTTGTTTTTGATGTATTACAGCAGTCTGGCTATATATACCCTTGTGTATAGAGTTACATGCAATTGCATAATTTTTTTTCCTAGCAGTTTTCCTTTCATGGCTGTAGCTTCCCTTCTTGAATTGAGAAAGCTCTGAAGCTTTCAGTGCCAAAACTGCTGTCAATGTGGGTCTCCTTAAGCCACTGACAGTGCATGTGGAAGACGCCTGAAGGTTTGAAAGCTGACTGGTGGCCATATCCTAAGCAGGATATAATCTAAATAGCTTAAGGTATTGCAACAGTGGTCTACTAGAACATCAGTTGTTGTGTTAAGTTTACATGCACAACTGTACTTTCTTGAGAGTCGCACCCAGTTTGTAGTTATTTGAAAATTATCAGTGGTCCTGGTTCCCAGTCTGGAGGTCAGAGACGTCAATGCTGAAAAGGTGGTGTCCTAGCACAGAGCCTTGGGAATGCCACTGGTTACCTTCATGCTCTCAGATGAAACACCTGACACACAAACTGTATGGACTCTATATTTTCAAAAGTTTGCTATTCGTCTTACCACGTAGGGATCTATTTTTGGAAGTGTTTAGCTTTCTTACTATGCCCACATCAACTTTAGTGTCAAATACTCTGGACAGATCAAGATATGCCGTATGAACAGCATGACCTTTGCCTGCATTTTGAGAGACCTTGTCATAGACTTTAGCCAAACTGTTGAGGGTCAAGCATACTAAGATTTTTCTATCATATTTGATTATGTCAATTTTATTTTCCATAACTTTGCAGATAAGGGATGTTAGGCTGATGAATTTATAATGGTCAGGGCCCATGGTAGGATCCACCCCTATGGAGGGACTTCACCACAGAAGCGAGTTGTGACCTGAAATCCCTCCAGTGAATTTGTTCAAATGTGTTTCTATTTCTTTACCTGGAGGAGAAGATGGCGAAGTTCTTCTCTCAAAATATCTTCAAAGAATAGGACATTCTGGAGTTTAACCTGTTTACTTCTTAGAAGAATGAATTTTCCACTGTTGCTTTTCCTTTGCATCAGCCAGCAGAGAGATTGCAGTGGACATCTTCACACTTTAGTGGTGGGCATAAGTCAATGGTACCTTTCATCCATTCCTGTTGATTCTGTAACTGCTAGATAGATTCAGAGAAGACCAGGGCGCATTCTTATTGCCTATGGGTTACTAAGAAAGTTTCAAGTAATGTCCCCAGCAATATGGATGCATCTGTTTGCAGCTACAGACTGGGTGAGTAACAAGTTCCATCTCTGTAATGTTTTCTCCTTTGTATCTGTTGATACAGCTGGACGTTTGTGGTAAGATCTTGGGAAAGACTGTGTATGCCAGAATACTTTCTAGTAGGTGGTAGACTCATTTTACTAAGTGAAAGAGATTCTCAGAGTTGGGGGGTGGGGTGGGTGTGTTTTTCTTCACCTCAGTTGGTGAGTATGCAGGTAATTCTCATTTATTTGAGACACTTTTTGATTTGGGTCTCAGTTATTTCATAGTCGTGACTTTATCAGAAAGGCTTATGGGAAAAGCTGAAGAAAGTGTTGCAAGATAGTTTTCAGAAGAGAGGGAATATAGTGATTAAAGAGGATGATGGAACATATAAGGATAATTTGGAAAAACTCACTGCTGTACAAGAAAAGAGGGGGTCTAGAACAGTTTCATAAGGAGGAACTAGTTGGTTTGAAGGTTAAAATGAAACCATTTTTCTTTCAGAACACTATAAAAATTCAAAATATTTTATCACTTAAGTTGAGGTGTCAAAAGGTAGGGACAGGAATAATAAAGATGAAGACTGATATTATTGGACATCTGCAAAGTGACCCCCTCAAAATGTGAGGGAAAATGAAAGGATAGATTGGGTGAAAAGTCAAAGAGTTTCTTTTAGGTCTTTTAGGTCTTAGCTTGCCAAAACTGAGTAGGGAAGAGATGGAACATTTATTTGAAACCATTACCGAGGAAGACTAATAACATTAAATTGTATATTCAAGTGGGTGATAAATCACCATGAAAGGATGGATCTCAGTAGAATTGTGGAAGTAAGGAGGAGAGAAATTAATTGAAATATGGGCAACTGTCTTTAACAGACAGAGTTAATCATTCCAAAGTCTTCAAAGAGACAGGTGTTAGCTGTTACTGAAGTGTGGGAAAGATCAAGCAGTTTCTATACTCAGTCAGGACTACAAACTCTTTGTCGATTATGGACATTTGGAATGTACAAGTGAGGCAAACACTGATAAACTAGGACCAACGTGAATTTGTATCAGGAAGGCAGAAGAGTGAGAATATCACTAGAATCCAAGTGTTGTAGTGGGTGGGAAGTGGAGAAAAAGAGCTCATCCGTGCTATTGGTGAGTATTTTTTTTTTTAATTTTTAAACACTTTTATTAAACTATCATTAAGACCTATGCAAACATACATTAATAGAAAATAAAATAAAACATTTGTTAACATTTTGTTCATTGGCATGCATTGTGTCACATTTTTATCTGCCTGCACTGTAACCACGATTTCCATTTATTTCTGTGTAAAATACTACTTCTGTTTTCTAAAGATACTTCTTTCATTTTTTTATCTGTTTTATAATATTCAGTACTTCAAATAAATACAGTTGATGTAGACTTTGATTTCTGTTTTGTAGTAATTACCTTTTTTTTTGGCAGGCGACAAAATTAAACTTGAAAAGGCCTTACTTTTTTTTGGCCGGGTCAGATACTGTGTCCCAGCTCAAAAAAATAATTTCCATAGTTACAGCCATTTTGCTCACCCAGTATTTTTTTTTACAGAGTACTGTTTAGGGAATTTTTAAAAATCTGCTGACTTAATGTACTTCCAAAATGTGTGTTCCCAGTTACCACTTTCTTCCCCATCACACCTCCAGCATTGTCTGTCTACCTGAGAAAAAATTATTTGACGTCTGCTTGGGGTATAAAAATTCCTGTGTAACACTTTCAAGCGAAGATCCTAAACCTTCTGGACATTGCTGCGTACTTGGGAGCTTTACATTTGCCCTCCCATTGATCTCTTGTAAATTGCTTTTCCATACTGTCTCCGTAATCTTTTCCTTCCTCATCTGCTTAATTCTTATTTTTATCATGAAATATTTTATGTGCCCTACTAATTATCCATTTTTCAACAGCAGCTTCTTTTCTAGATTCAGCTAAAAACTCCACCAGGGCAACTCTTCTCTTAGGATTCCCCTATCCCTTTCTAGACTATGCTTGTAGTCTAATATCAATCCGTGGTAGAGAAGGGAGTCTCTAATTTGCAGTCCAAACATTTTCTTGGCCTCATCCCACTCTGTTATCTTTCCCTGTCTAGTTATTTGCTCCCAGTACATTAGTTCTTTTGCCATTTTTTCCTAGTAAATTACAGTACCCCTTGCCTATTTTCTGTACCCCTATTTGCAGTCATCCCTACTGGCAAATTCTTTCTCCATTTTTGTGTTGGCTTAGGTCTTAGAATACTTTCTGCTGCTTTATGAATATAATATTTTGTATGGTTATTATTCTCCTTAAGGATCTGCATCCAAAATCCCACTTTCTCTTTATTTTTTACCCCCCTTCATCATCATCCCTTTCTATTTTTAATTGTAACCTCTGCTTTTATGTATATGATCCTTAACTGTGTAGCTCTTGAATATCCCTTCAAATCAGCTAATCCTACAGTACTGTGTTGTATTGGAAGTATCAGCTTATCCCACTTAACTCATTCCCTCTTCCCCCTCCCAGATAAATTCCTTCAACTCTTTATTAATTATTGCTCTCATCTTCTCCGCTCATTGATAAAAATATGCCTGACATGTGTATACAACTGAAGAGACTAAAAAAAGATTTTCACTGCTTGTGTTTTACTAACCATAAACAAGAGCTTTCAGTTTCTCAGTTTTTATATTATCTTTTGATCTGAAGTAGTTAACTTCATTTTATCTGCAACCTGTGGGTATACGGATCCGTATCAGATCTGAGCCTGCAAGTTTTTTTCTAGCATCTGCTCCGAGATCCTCCCCTTACCCATAATGCCCTACCATCTCCTATCTTCCCCAGATCTCGTTTGCCACGCCAGTAGTGTGCATCGTGGTCTCCTTTGCTCTGAGCTCAGGGGTAGTAAGTAAAAATTTTTTTGCTGATATCTAGGTGTGCTTGACTAGGATTTCCCTTCCTCCCCTTTTGTAGCTGGTATCTTTCAGCAAGGAGCTAGTTCCTCCGCAGTGAAAGTACAATTGGCAGCCATTTCCAGTTTTCATGTTGGTGAAGACAACATGGCCTTAGCCTCCTCTAGGCTGTGTGAGGCTTTTCCTAAAGGTACTTTTCTGTTACGGCCCCCTGTCAAGGATTCTGTACCTCCTTGGAACCTTACTTTTGTTTTACAGGCATTGGTGGCGCCTCCTTTCGAACCTGCAGCTTCGGTGGACTTAGTGTTTATCCTGGAAGACAGCTTTCCTAGTCGCCATCACATCGGCTAGGAGAGTTTCTGAGCTTCAAGCTCTGTCTGCCGTGCCTCTGTATTTGGTCTTCCAGAAGGATAGGGACTCCCTTCGTGCTATCCCTTACTTCTTACCAAAAGTGGCATCTGAAGCAAACATAAACCAGTCCATTAATCTGCCTGCTTTCTTTCCCAGCTCCCCAAATAAAGGTGAATACAAACTCCGTTTGTTAGATGTTCGTAGACAACTTAGTTTTTATCTTCACAGAACAAAGTCTTTCCGCAAGACTGACCAATTGTTTGTTTCTTTTTCCAAAGCGTTTATGCGAAAAGCTATTTCTAAAGTTTCTTTAGCCAGATGGATCACTGTTTGCATTTCACATGCCTACAAAGCAAAAGGTTTATCTCCTCCTGGTATAGTTAAGGCTCACTCTACCAGGTCCATGGCGACTAGTGCTGATTTTTGATCCAGGGTACCTTTGGACGATATTTGTGCAGCAGCAACATGGGTCAATTCACATACCTTCATTTCCCATTACAAATTGGATCCGATTTCGAGGGGTAGAGCATCCTTTGGCTCTGCGGTGCTCAGGAATATCCTTCCATAAGGGCCTCCCAGGATCGGAGTAGCTGGGGACTCTGTCCCACAGGTTGCAGATAAAATTAAGTTAACTACTTCAGATAAAGAAGTTATGTACTCACCATAACGTTCCATCTGAGTAGTTATACTTCATTTTTCTGTAACATTCCCTCCCACCATCCCCCGGACCTTATCCTGTTTTTAGGTTTGGTTTATTGGGTTGAGTTGCATATATATTGTTGCAGCAAACTCGATCTGCGGGAAGATAGGAGATGGTAGGGCATTATGGGTAAGGGGAGGAGCTTGGAGCAGATGCTAGAAAAAAAGTTGCCGGTTTCAGATCCGATACGGATCCGTATACCCACAGGTTGCAGAAAAATGAAGTATAACTACTCAGATGGAACGTCATGGTGAGTACATAACTTCTTTTTTAGCCTCTTCCCACATATTCTTAGCTGCCATATCAGAAGCCTTTTTAATCCCTACTCCTAAATGCTTCATCTTATCATGTCCCCATAAATATGGGTATTTCTGAATCAATTCATGTGTAGGTACATAATTTACGGCTGTAGTCTTTGTTTTATCTTCATTAATTTTATAATCTGAAAAGACTTGAAACTAATTCAAAATGTTCTACATCACTAAGATCTCCTTTTCTCAATTTATCAGGTACAAAGTGGTATCATCTGCAAATAAAGCCAGTTTTTCTTGATTGCCATGCCAAATTATATTCTTAATTTATATTTCTTCATTGTTGGGTCCCTTATTTTCTTTGCAAATGGCTCTAAATATAAAGCAAATAAAGATGAAAGAGGACATCTCTGCCTGATTCTTCAGTTCAAACACAGCTCGTCAGAGAGACTGTTGTGTCTTTTGGCTTTTCCTGGTTAGGGGTTGCCACAGCTCTCCCACTTTATTTCTTGCTTCTTACTTTTTAACCTTATTATTGTATTAGGGAATGGAAATCCTTTCATTTTCCTATTCCTAAAATCCTAGTTTACTCTTGTGTAATGCTTTCTCTGCATCAAGACCTCTGGATCATCATTGTTCTGTTAAATTAGTCAAATATTTGCCTCCCCTTCACAAAACCACATCAGTCCATATCTATCAATTTTGACAACACCTTTGCCATTCTTTTAGCTATGTTGTTGTTGTGTCTTTCGGCTTTTCCTGGTTAGGGGTCGCCATAGCGGAACTCCGGTCCGCTAATGATTGGTAGTAGATTTTTATGTGCTGAGTTGCCGGCCCTGACGCACAACCTTCAACGAAGGTACGCCCATTCACGCATGTCTCCACATAGAAGACGCTTTAGCTGAGAATCGAACAGGACAACGTCTTACTGTGAGGCGACAATGGTACCGCAGCACCACCTATATGGACATAAATACTTTATAACTATGGTTTAAAATTGAAATGGCTCCATATTAAGATGAGTTTGATGGGTCTTTACCAACGTTAGGTATTACAGCCACCACAGCTTTATTCCAAGATGTTGCTGCCTCTCCCCTTCTTTGAAAATACTGTTAAACAAAATCTTCCAGATCGTAATTACTTTCTTCCCTACCTTCCGAACTTTCACCTGGAGACTTTCCTGAAGATTTGGTATATATCACCATTTTTATCTCCTGTCCTCTTATTGTAACTGATAGTTGTTGAGCTCGTTTACCTCGAACCTTGGCATAATTAAGTTTTCCATAAACATTTCCATTTGTGTTCTTTCTTAATTTCTACATTTCTGTGCTTTATCCAAATTTTCTTAAAATTTGTGAAATGTCTCTAATACCTCTGCAGGATCTCCGATCATTTTTCTTGTTATAGGTTCCCATAGTTTTGCAACAACCCTTTCTATGTTCTGTTTAAGTCATTGTGTTCAAAGCCTGCTTTGCCTCTCTTTGAAAGGAGAGAAGAGGTATGCATTCAGGAGCACACACACTTTTTAATTTCTCCAAGTCTTTTAGGTTTATAATACCATGACAGGAATGGAACTCATTCCTAAGTCATGGTATGATTAAAGTTCATGAAAGAAGTGTTCTTACAATCTTTGAAGTTGGCCAGAAGTGCTCTTCACTTCACCTACAGTGTGCCCAGAATTGACTCCTGCAGTTTATCCAGAGATCAATGTATTGATAGCTTATCGAAATGTGACTGTAAATTATTTTAGTAGAAGACCCACTGCTCCTGCTACTACTGTTTGAACTATCTGGGTATTTGTCTTCCACATTGATCTCATTTTTGCATGCAAATCTTGGTATTTTATGACTGTGTTTATGACATGAGACACTGTAATTGCTAGGTGTAACAATTTCAATGATCAGTGCTACTTTTGTCTTTTTTCATGGACTATTATATCTGTGTTTCTTGTATCTGTTTTTTGAATTGTTGATAATGGGTGATCCCGTGTGATGCACACTTCGTCACTTTGTGTAATGGTTTGTGGTTCATGTTTCCAATGCTTTTCAGCCACTTCTGTATTGTAATGTTTGCACATTCCAGTGCAACAGTCTTGCCACATTATTATACCTTTCAGTGTAACCAGCAGCAACAAGTGCCACTGTTTCCAGTTCTTTTTTTTTTTTTTTTTTTTTTACAGAACCTACATTTGTCTGTTTTCTCCCACATGTTAAATGGACTTTGTAACCCAATGTTTACGTAGTCCACTGTCCTGTGGTGGCACTTTTTAATCTTTCAGTCTTGGTTTCAGTTTACCTCTCTTTAACTATTCTTGCATCATATCCTGATCAACATGAGATTTCTCCAGGAGAAATCTGTACTTGCTACTATATTTATGCCTTTTTCACATTTATTTCCTTGTAATCTTCTCCTTCTCCTTATATATATTTTTTTTTGGCACATTCAGTTGTCTAATTTTTGTCTTCTTCTGGTTCCGTTTCCATTCCTGCTTACCATCTGAATGCTTCTGCTAAACTAAGCAGAGAGGTCATCTTGGACTTCCTCTCCTCATTTTGCAAAACTTTCCCTATTTTTGGATCTGATGAGGTCAGCAGATTTCTGTGCAGTCCCACCATTGCCGATCTATACATGAAATCTGTTTTGAGGTGGCCCATGTCTCTTTCAGAGCTTGGAATATATAGTCTTGGTATGCACTCATTTTTATCAGTCACTTGATAAGCATGAAGCATTTTTCTTGTTTTTCTGTCCAACTATTCCAATACCTTTTGGGGCCAGTCAGTCAGTACAAAACTGTAACTTAAAACAGGAAGAGCAAATTGGTTTATATCTTACACTTTATTCCTAGATGTCAAGGCTGTTTTCAATGTCAGTTTTATTTAGTCTTTGAAGTACTGCTTACCGAGTTTTATTTGCATTTGTTCATGTTTTTTTGCTAATCCTTCTTGAATTCCCAAATACATATACACTCCTTCCTTCACAGCACATTCCTGTCCTAGATTGGTATTTTCTTCTACTGCAATTTTCCTGCTGTAGACATTGCTTTTGCAGATTTATCAAGATGAAATGTCATTCTTAATGTCATCTAAGAAAGTTTTAGCCACTTGCAGTTGTGCTTTCAATTCCTCCTCTGATGAACTATATTGCAGTCATCCACAAAAAGTAGATGAGAAGTTTTTAAGCAAGGTTGTTTACTGGGAGTCAAATTGTAACCAATACCTAATCTGTTAAGTAAGCAGCTTAATCGATTAAAGGCAAGATAAAACAGTAGTGACATAGAATCACCCTGGAATATCTCCCTTTGAATTTTTTATCCCTGGGATAATAATTTACCTTATGTCATGGGTTAATTGCAAAGTGATTTGCCACAGTAATGTAGTTGATTAATGTTGGATATGTCTTGTACATCTTTAAGTACTCCATGAATGTGAGATGCTGTCAGATGCATTTTTGTAACCTATCCATCCCATACTTGAATCTCTCCCCTTTACACAATTCTCTGTTATGGCTGTATTTTACAGCAAATTATGCTTTTCCTCCATATGACTGTTACCCTTTTATTCTGTTGCCATAATTAAGTTTTCTTGTAAATGACTGTGAACTCTGTCTGCATCAATTCCTGTATATCATTTGTACATAGTTGGAAGGCAAGTTATTGGTATATAGTTTTTTGGATGGCTTACAGGTTCACTCACAAGGATGAATATCTTTTTCCTGTTATTAACTAGGTTGGTGTATCTTTTGGATGCACATATAAGTAGTTCTTACTCGGGACTAAATCTTTATGTAAAGATGCTAATACTTTTAGCCAGAAGTTAGGTCATGCATCTGAGCTTGGGGTTTTCCAGTTAGATGCTTATCTTAATTGTATTTCGGTTTCTGTGGTCATTACTTCATCCCGTTTCCTATCCTGTACATTTAAACACTGTTTCTTTTAATTTTTCTGTCCATTCAACATCTTTATCATGTTCCACAGGGTCATCTTAAATATTAGAATCTCTAGTGGAGACTGAGGCTTTCAAGAAGGTGCGCTCATTTGGCCCTACTCCACACAATGATTATATCACAGGGATGCATCCCATGCATCACAATGGCCCACTGCACACCAAACCCTTAGATGTTAGTGAGCATGTAGAGGGAGTCGGTGCTTGAAGAAGAAATCCGAGATCCTCCTCAGTTATAATGACTCTGCCCCTTTTATGCTCAATGGCTTGTTGCAAAGTGGGAACAAATGGGTAAATAGAAAAGCCAGTGTGGGGCAGGGTGGGTGAGTAAGCTTGATGGGTAGAGGAGGACTGCAGCCATCAATGTCATGTGCGTGTGTGGATATATATGTATGAGTTTTCTTTTTTAGATGTTTCGTAATGGTTTTATTTTCTAATACTTTTCTAAATATTATTAATGGTTTTATTTTCTAATACTTTTCTAAATGTTATTATGTTTTAGTTTTATTAATAATATGAAATATTTCACATTATTTTGAAATGCGATTAGTCAGTACATTCATGATGATTAATTTTACTTCTTGGCATTCTTTTTGTTTGTATTGTCCATTTGTAAAATGCTTTTGGTGAAGCACTCAAATTTGACCAGACTCTAAAAAACAAATTGAAGGTTGCATACTGAATGGAGTGAGTTGGTTAGAGGGGGAGATTTATTGCCAGTTGAGGAAAGGGTATTCCTGGTGTATCAGGGGTTGTTTTCAAAGATGTTCTGACTGAAGTTACTGTTGTGGTATTTTTAACATATAGATTTTGGTTCACTGGCATTGGCCAGCATACCAAAGCTTTACCTTCCCAGGGCATACATCTGACTCATGACCTCAGATCGTATGTGGTGGTGTATATAGACTGAAGTATGCAAAAGTACCTCAGACTATTTTTGCTGCCAGTCCGAATGCAGGTTGTGCATTCATCAGATTGATCTGCATTGGGTCATTGGTACTGTTGCTTCGCTTTTTCGCATTTCAGGTAAGTTCCCCATTGGGAAACCTTCTTTCCTTCTTGTTTTTGATTTGTGTAGATCAATTTTTAGATGTTAGGTAGGAGGGTTAAGTGCAAGTGCTGTAGGCAGATCCCGTACAAGGACTTGCACACTTAGTGCCTTTTTTGTTTAGTCCCGAAACATGACTACAAAACTTGCTCCATCTGCCAGTCATTTGTTCCAAAAACCCTTAGGGCTTTCCTCCCTTAACATATTCCTTGAAACTCTTCATTTAGAATGCTGGATCAAGCCAAAATGGCGAAATCCCCAGCATCTGAACTCGTCCTTCCGCCAAAGAAGAAACTGAAAAGTCCAGGAGACAACTTGTAGTCTTATATGTCTGATTCAGACAGGCGTGTTGAGGGTGCAAAATCTGCAGTCCATCAGATATCTTCTCAGCTTATAGCTGAATACTAGGCTAGCTGCCCTGAAGGGCCATTTTAAGCCTTGCCAATAACTCATGATCAGAGTCAAACCCTGTACCTTGTATCTTTGAAGTGAAGACCTTAACCATAATGCCAAACTCACCCCAAGACATGCTTCCCAAGGTAAAACTCAAACCTTGTACTTTGTGTCTGTAAGTTACACTTGCTAACCATTATGCCAAACCCCATATGACCCTGTCAGAGACTGATATTGCTTCTGAGGCCTTGCAGGATGCAGACACCCTGAACAAACCATGTCTTATTATTTCGGAGGATCCACATGGAGTCCCTCAAATCCTAGTCAGGGAAGAGGTTCCAGGCACTCCTAAGAAGGTTTGCCATGGTTCTGACCCACTGTGACTTATTCAGATGGACGTCACACTTAAAAAGAAAGATAATTAAAATAAGCATGTGACCTCCCCTACAGTTTCCAAAGAAAAAGAATGGATTGATTTCTCCAAGAGCTTATTTAAATCAGTGATGGCCCTGAAATCTCCTTTTTTTGTGACCCAGCTGCCACAGCCCACACCACAAAGACACAGTCAGGATTCCTGGTGTTCTTCGTGTTTCACTGTTGATGTCATCACATTTGGGTTATCTGCTTGCAGTAGCCCTCAGTCGGCCTGATTAACAAAGTCTTGGGTCCTGCTTTGGTTGCTGTCTCATCTTCCATGATGTCAGGTAGTCAGGGGTATAAAGCATGCAGCCGACACCATTTTATCAGTCTTTCTTACCATGCGGTGCCCGAAGCAGAAGCAGTTTGCAAGTGCCAGTCTGCCGACTTCTGAAATTTTTGTTTTCGAGTTTCAGAACCAAAGTCTTTAACTAAAGCTAAGTACCCCGTTGGGGAAACTTTTTCTTGCTTAACCGATGTCAGTAAAAGTCAATAATTGTATTTCTTGTGGAAAGCAAATACCTCATAAAGATTTTCATTCATACTGTAGTCCTTGCCTAGGCCCTGACCACGGCATACCTCGCTGTTGGTTTTGTACCTTATTTAAACCACAAACTATTCGTCGTCTGTATATTTACGCTTCTAAATATTTCAGTACTCTGTTCAATTATCCAGATATGGCTTCGGTAAGCCTACCGACATTCTGAAAAAATGCAAAGATAGACAGAGACAGGCCGCCTAGGTCCAAAGCTGCCGGCGATGCTTCTCCTAAGCAAGTTGCCAGTTCGCCGGTAAATAGTGAGGTGCTTTCGCAGCCCCTGATACCCGTTACTTCAGATTTGCAGGCCTCTACTGAGACCCTTTCGGAGTCCGGTATGCCACGAGATGCTTCAACTGTGGAACCTGTGGATGTCTCTACCTTGGATGGGTCTGGAGCCGCTGTGCAGGCACCTGCTTCTGAGGGTGTATTCAGGCCTACTGACTTGCATATTAAGCCAACCCCATCTTCTTCTTCAAGGCCTAAAACTTGATCCATGCCTAGAAAACAAGCGTCCAGACCGCATGGTCAGGCCTCTATGCCTAAAAAAATAATGATACGAATGGCTGAAACCCTTATTACTTTAATCAGGGGAAGTCAACCTTCCCCTCTAAGAAACCTAGGACTGAATTTGGCTATGATTCTTCTGATCAGTTTTCTGAAATTTCTGTTTCTTCTCATGACCAGGATTTACCCTTATCAGCCTGTGAGGATTCTGATGCAGAGGACTCAATTCCCTCTGCTTCCCCTCCAGAGGATTTCTCTTTTGGTGAAACCTTGCATACTCTTAGGGAGCATTTCCACTGGGAAATCCAGGATTACTCTGATTCTAAAAAGAGACTTAGGGATTTCTTACTCCTGCTCCAGCACAGGCCTTTTAGCTATCCCCCCTGTACTGGACATTTTTGATGATGCCTTCACGGAGTCTAGCTTGGCCCCCTGACTCCTTACCTCCTGCTCCCAAAAAAACAGGTAGACATTACAGGGTTCCTGACTCTCACAAGTTTTTTTTTAAAAATCCTACTGCGGATCTTGAGATTATTTGACATGGGACCCAAGGGCATAAAGGCTACTACTGTCAAAATCCTACCCCCTCTGATAGAGATTCCAGGGTGCTGGATAGATAGGGTAAGAAGATATACACTTAAGCAACCTTGGCCATTAGGGCCTTAAATTGCCAGTTTCATATGATAAAGTATCAGCAGCACATTATTGGATTGCTTATACAGAAAATGATGTTGATTCCTGACTGTGCTGAAATTAAGGATTTACAGGATTTAATGCATTTTGCTGAACAAGTTGGCAAACATACTTTGTAATGTGGTTTTGATTCACTAGAGGCATCTTGCAGGGCTGCTGTTACTGGGTCTGTACTTAGAAGGCATGCTTGGCTTAAGGAGCAATCTTTGCCAGATCATGTTAAAGCTAAATTGTTGGATGCTCCCTTAAACCAGGACCACCTGTTTGGCAACAAAGCAGAATAAGTACTTAAAAAGATGGAGGAAAAGGCTAAATCCATGCAAACTGTTAAAGATTTCCTGCAAGTGCAGACTCCAAGATTTAGTAGGCATTGGCCCTGTAAGAATTGGTCCTTTCCTGCCTCTTCCAGGCCCTCTCAGTCCAAACCCAGATCCAGCAGAACACTCGGGCTTCAGTCCCAGTGTACGCACAGGACTAAATCGTGGGGGGCTCCCACTTCTAAAGCAGGGAGTAGTAAGACCCCCCCCCCCCAGCTTATGGTAAACTGTCTCAATGATTTAACCTTAACTTCCAAGCCCTTCTCAACTGACTGCTCCTTTAGGGGGGAAAATTGCTCTGCAGGTAAAAAAACTGGGAACTCATTACCCCGAACAAATGGATTTTAAATATAGTTTCCCAGGGATACAGATTCCACTTCCACGCTTTAACAACCCCAAACGGTTGTCCAGTTATACTCAAAAGCAAGGTCTCTCCCTAAGTATAAGGGTTATTCACATTGTCCCAGAAGAGGAAAGGGGACAAGGTTTCTACTCAAGACTTTTTCTGGTGCCCAGAAAAGACTACTCCTGGCATCCTATCCCTGGATCTCTCTACCCTAAACACTTTTTTGGTGATCCCAGAATGCAAGATGCTAACTCTTCCCCAGTTGCTTATTAAGCTAGGCAAGGATGCCTGGTTGGCAGCACTGGATTTAAAGGAAGCCTACCTGCACATCCCAATCAGGAAATCTTGCAGAAGATACTGACGCTTCAAAGCAGGCTTCATGCACTATCAGTTCTCTGCACTGCACTTTGGCTTATCTACTGCGCCGAAGGTATTCACAAAGTGCCTAGCTCCAGTCATTGCATTTTGCCGGCAAAGAAATATTCAAATATGGATCCATCCGTGGTGGTACAGCGGTTTGTTGCCTCACAGCAAGAGGTTCTCCCGTTCGATTCTCGGCTGGAGTGCGGGGAGTGCCTTCTGTGTGGTGTCTGCATGCCCTCCTCGCGGTTGGCTGGGCGTTTGAAAGACATGCGTAAATGGGCATGCCTTAGTTGAACGTCGAGCTGGTACCTCGGCGTTTGTGAAAGTCTGCTGCCAATCATTAGTGGACCGGAGTTCCGCTGTGACCACCCCTAACCGGGAAAAGCCGAAAGACAGCAACAACCCATACCTGGACGACTGTCTAAATCAGGCAGAAAGCCAGGGCATACTACTGAATCATCTGGCGTTTGTACAAAAAGTGCCAACTTCCCTGGGGTACACCATAAACGAAAAGAAATCACATCTGGTACCCTGCCAACAAATTGTATTCCTGGGAGCAAGCTTAAACACAACTTCCGAGAAGGCTTCCCTCACACCAGAGAAACAAGTTCATTTGATAGCTTACTTCACACTTATGGCCACAAAGACCCTGCTATCGGCAAGACAAATACTGCAAGCCTTGGGGTTCATGGCCTCCTGCATTCTTCTAATTCCATATACAAGACTGCATATGAGGAAACTACAGTGGTATCTAAAAAGCCTATGGTCAACATTCTCAAGATTTAGAATCAGTGATTCCTATCATACCTTGCCTACACCTAGAGTGCCTTTGGTGGGCAGAAGCCTGCCACCACAAGGGACTGCCATTCACTCTACCCCCTGCCGCCCAAACTCTAACAACAGACACATCAGACTATGCATGGGGGGCTCACTTGGCAGGGCACTGCATTCAGGGCAAATGGAACCCAAGTCAAATGTATCTGCATATCAATCAAAAAGAAATGTTAACTGTACAATATGCTCTGACAGCCTTCAAGGGCCACATTCTTCCAGGATAATTATTGGTAAAGACTGACACCACCACTGTTATGTGGTACATAGGTTCATAGGTAGGCACTAGACTATCTGCCCGAGGGCATCTATAAGCCTAGCCAGAGTGTGTCGGCTTTTGCCGCCCCATTGATTAATTAACTGATCCTCTGTCAAGCAGAGCCAATGAAATCCCAGGGGTGTATTCTCTGCTACCCATCCACTCGTCAAGGTTTCTCCTGAAGAGTGTTAGTGAGGGGCTCTGCCTGATGTAATTTGAAATTTTGTTCCAAAGCATGGGGAGTCTCTGTGACAGGAATCCATTCCTCCAGCATGTTCTATCCATTGTTGTGGCGAGGTCCAGCTCACAGCGACCTGGACCTCCCCATGTGGAGCATGTCCATCAACTCTGAGCTGGACACGGCCTTGCAAGTCAGGCAGAGATCACCTCTGAGTAAGCGACATGCCACTGAACACAGCTGGAGCCCTTCCAGTTGGGCTGCACAGGACATATGCTTGAGGCCAGCAATCCTCTCGACGAGGTACCCCCGTGGTCCTTCCAGCCGCTGGAAGTGTCCTGCGAGGCACATCCCGAACAAGGCATTGTATTTCATGATGGGTCCAGTGAGTGGCAAGCAGAGGGCCATTAGGTTGGAAGGGTTATACTTTCCTGTAGCCTTCTTTCTTCCCCAATTAAGGTAAAACAACATGCTTTCTACTGTTCAGCAGAGGAGTGTAGTGTGCTCTGCACCTCCAAACGGTGCATTTCTCAATAAACTAAGTGAAACAAGCGTGCTACAAAAGCGAATTGGAAAATGTGCTCTCTGCATTGTAAATTGAAAAGCAGGCAGGGGATAAACAAGAAGGGGGGAACCCACTCTTACCCTCTCTGCAGGCTAGCTATGGCTCTGTGGAACACAGCCCTGAGCAACCAAGTGCACCTACAGGCTCAATTCCTGCCAGGAAAGCGAAATACACTGGCAGAAGACCTAAGCAGAAATCTCATGGACCCACGCGAGTGGAAAGTACACCTACAGGCTCAATTCCTGCCAGGAAAGCTGAATACACTGGCAGACAACCCAAGCAGAAATCTCATGGACCCACACGAGTGGAGACTGGAACCAATGATATTCAACATGTTGAGAAACAAATGGGGGGAGCCCAGAGATAGACCTGTTTGCCTCCCCCCAGAACTATCAATTGGACAAATTCTGCACAAGGACTCCCTACAAACTAGCTTAGAAAGTGGATGCCCTGTCCACCTAGAAAAAACTATCAGTTTATGCCTTTCTTTCTCTGCCTGTCCTCTCCAAGGTACTTCTAAGGATCAAACACGACAAACCAAGGACAATACTGATTGCACCTGACTGGCCACACAAACACTGGTACCCCCTCTTGCGCAGTGTGTCACTGCTGGCACCATGGCACCTGCCTCAGACCCCTACTCTACTGTCTCAGCAGGAGGGCCAGATTCTCCACCCACAGACTCAAACCCTGAACTTGGCAGCCTGGCTAATTACTTGATCTCACCATTCCCATCTCTCAGTAAGCAAGTGATGGATGTCATTCTGGAGGCAAAGAGGCCTATTACTAGAAAATCCTATGCTGAAAAATAGAAAAGATTCTGTTCCTGGAGCCAAACTCATGAGATGGGCACAGCAGCACCCAGTTTACCTCAGATTCTTCAATACTTAACTGAGATGCTTCAAAAGGGCCTTTCCTTTGCCTCCATCAAAATTCATGCCTCAGCCATTTCGACTTATTACAATACAAAACCACCCCTCTTCTCTCATCCGCTGCTGAAGCAATTCCTCAGAGGGGCAAAAACTTAAGACCACTCAGGAAAGCACCTACTCCAGCCTGGGACCTTAACTTTGTATTGGAAAAGCTCACTCTGCCTCCCTTCAACCCAGCTGCAAGTGCAGAGTTGAAATTCCTTTCTTGAAAAACAGCTTTCCTTCTAGCCATCACTTTAGCAAAAAGGGTGTCTGAATTTCAGGCCCTTATGGCTGTGGAACCTTTCATCATCTTTCATGCGGACAGGGTGTCCCTCAGGACAATCCCTCCTTCATGCCCAAGGTGGTATCCAGTGTGGCCCTTATTCAGTCCATTCATTTGCCAACTTTCTTGTCTAATCCACAGAACAAAGGGGAATGAATACTGCACCCCTTGGACGTGCACAGACAATTTAGATTTTACTTGGGCAGGACTAAACCTCTCAGGAAATCTGAACAGCTGTGGGTTGCATTTGCTGCAGGGGCAGAGGGGAAAGCTATTTCAAAGCAAACTATTTCTAAGTGGATTGGCCATTGCATTCATTTCTGCTATAAGCATCATGGAAAACCTACCCCACAGGGGATAAGACCGCATTCAACCAGGGCTGTATCTACGTCTGCAGCCTTTCTCAGAGGTGTCCCTACCAGAGACATCCTAGAAGCTACTACCTGGAGTTCTGTACATACCTTCACCAAGCATTACCACTTGCCAATTTTTTCTAAATCCAGAGTTGGGTTTGCCACTGCAATCCTGCAGGGCCTTATAGCTGGTCCTAATGCTATCTTATTGCCTCCTCCTGTTCTTAGCTTTGGGAATCTACCCAAATGTAATGACTGCAACAGTGAAACATGAAGAACATAGTACAGTTATGTACACTTACCATAAATGTAGATGTTCGAGTGTATTCACTGTTGCAGTCCTGGTTACCCTCCCTACAGCCCCCTGACTTCTATTGACTATACCTCTATTCTTGTTTGCTATGCTTAAAGCTTTCTGGTGTATTTGCTTTTTGTTGGAGGTGTAACCTTGTATATAATTGCTTCCCATTATGGGGCCACCTGACCTCTGGGGCAAAAAAAAATGATAAAATGGCATCAGCTGCATGCTTTATACGCCTGACTACCTGACGTCATGGAAGATGAGACAGCAACCAACGCTGGACCCAAGACTAATCAGGCCGACTGAGGGCTACTGCAAGCAGATAACCCAAATGTGATGACTGCAACAGGTGAATACACTCGAACATCTACATTTATGGTAAGTGTACACAACTATACTTTCCTCCTGTTCTGTGGGGAACAGGATGTGTATTCTGGTCATTCTCTGGACTGTTCCTCCCAAATACATTCCCCAGAACAACTTTCCTCTGATGAAGGAGAGACTGTTTTCTGACTCTCCTGTTGAGGAGGCCTCTTTTGGAGAAAGTATTCACAACATGATGAGGTATTTTGAAAGGCAATCAAAGCAAATCTCTGATGTTCAAAATAGATACTGTTGTCTTGTGGAAATGGGCACATCACCTCCCTCTACTTTCCCTCTTGCACCAGACACGTACTAGAATTCCTTTCACTCTACATGTTCAGCTCCTGATTCTCAACCACTATCATCTAAAAGACCAGACAGATTCTATAAGGTACCTGATGAACTTAAAACCTGTATAAGAACATTGTGGCTGACCCTACTGCAATTTTCCCTTCCTCAGAAAAGCCTTCTAAACTTCTTCCCAGTGCTAACGGTCTTCCCACAGGCAAGGATATGTAGGGAATGAAGGTTTATACTTTCTTCACCAGTGCATTCAGATCTGTTAACTACCAGACAAAAAATGACAAAATATTTGCTATTTGTCCTACAATCTTTGAATAAGGTCATGTCAGATCAACAGTCTGCAGATTGTAAGCAGCTAATGCAAACCTTATTGTCTCAAAATCCTCAGATTGCCATGCACAGCATCAAATGCAGTTATGATGCTGTGGATGGCTTTTCCAGGGCTGTGGCCACAGGTTCAGTCATCAGACAAATATGCACGTTTGCGCAGTCGACCAATCCCTGAGAACTTCAAATCTAAAATCCTAGATTCACCCCTAGACAAAGATGTCTTATTTAGCCTAGAAGCTGCAAAACCTTTCAAAGCCCTGCAAGAGTAAGATAAGACCATGAAGGACTGTAGGCACATTTTACTTTCTGCAGTCCCTAGATACCACAGGAACTACCCAGCCAAGCCCACTTCTTTTGTTAAGAGGGACCTAGGTCAACTCACAGAAGAACAGCAAGAATGGGATTTTCAGACAAACAATACAAGGAATCTCTTTTGGAGAGGCCTTCCTTCAGAAGCAAAAACCTGTGACTACCTTTCCAACTTCATCCTCTCCCACTGTTTAAAAAAGGCTTTCTGTGTCCCATTCTGAGAAATGGTAATTACAGACATATGGATTCTGACTGTCATCAAATATGGTTATGCCATGTCATAGGAAAGCATTCCTTCTCTAAAGGGCGTTCCTCCTGCACCTCTCAATCTGGTCATTCAGAACTTGCTATATCAAGGCACCAGAAAATGAGTGCCATCTTCCTTCATAGGAAAAGGGTTCTATTACAGAGTCTTTCTTGTGCAAAGGAAGAAGGACAATGGAGACTCATTCTGGATCTCTCTCTTTTAAACAAATTTCTAAAGGTACCCACTTTCAAAATGCTCTCTTTGCACACCCTTCTGCATTTCAGTCTTCCTCACACGTTTCTTGTATCACTAGAACTAAAGGATGCCCACCTTCACATTCCCATTTGACCTTCCTGTGGGAAATTTCTCAGTTCCATCTCTGGGTCATCACATTTTCAGTTTACTGCTTTACCCTTTGCTATTTCTGCAGCACAAAGAGCCTTTACAAGTTTCTAGCTGCAGTGGTGTCTCACTCTTGCTCACAGGGAATTCATATTTTCCCTTACCTGGATGACCTACTGCTTCAAGCTCTCTCCACGGACATCCTCCTTGGGCTTGTAGATTACATGGTGTATTTCCTATCCATCCTAGGGTTGATGATCAGCTTCAGAAAAATTCCATCTCACTCCCTCTGAGGACCTGGTAATTCTCGTTTGCAGACTATACACTTGTAGATTGCTTGCCTTTCCTCCTCAAGAAAATGTTCTCAGTCTGACCACCTTTTCCAGAAACCTTTACTCACTGCAGAGCAAGGGAGATACTCAGGGCATTGGTTTCATGGTAGCTACCATACTATTGCTTCTTCTGGCCATACTGCATATGTGGAAAATTCAGTGGTACCTAAAATCATTGTGATCTCAACATTCCCACCCCCTGTATATACCCTGATTCCTCTCTTACCTTGCCTCAAAAATTAGCTCTTTGGAGGGAAAAGGTAAGCCATGCTCAGCCTGGGTCTTCCTTTCACCCCAGGTCCACCCAACCAAGTTCTTCATACAGATGACTCAGACACAGCATGGGGCAGCTTGGAAAGGATCCCACCCAGTGCAGGGAGAGTTGCCTTCTCTTCTCCTGAAAGAACACATCAGCCTGAAAAGAATAAGAGCCCTTCTGCAAGCACTACATATGTTCTGCCATCAGTGGAAACCAGACACACTAATGGTGTACACCGATAACACCACAGTTATGTGATATCTGAAAAAACGGGGGGACACAATGTCTTGCCCACTATTCAGGCAAGTACAGGGGGCATGGCCTCTATCCACACAAATGGGCAGGGCTCTGACATCCACATACATTCTCTCAGAGGAAAATTTACTGGTGGACTCCTTAAGCAAGTCCTTGGAGGACCCTTAAAAATGAGCCTTGAACAAGCAAGTGTTCAAAACAATCAGGCAGTAGTGGGTAACACCACAAATAGTCAGTTTTGCTTCACCAGAAAATCATCAGCTTCCTCTGTTCTGCACTGGGAGTAGTTCTGCCTCAACTTAGAGGACAGATGCCTTCTCTTTCTAGTGGTTGGGGAGGTTTCTGTATGCCTTCCTTCCTCTGCCACTACTTCCAAAAGTCCTAATAGTTCAAATGAAGCTCCAAAACTCCTACTCTTGGCCTGTTTCTGGCAAAGACAGCATTGTTTTCCTCTCCTACACCACATGTCCAAGGGAAACTGTTGGAAAATACTATTGCAGCTAGATGTGGTCACTTTGCTTCTCCATCCAGATCAAGCCTATCACAGTCTCACTGTGTGGATGGTAAAGTTCTGATTGCTAAAAGATACCTTTTCTCTGAGGAGGTGGTTCAGTTTCTACAGGAAGCCAGAAAAAACTACCAGCAGAAAATCATTTACAGCTAAGTGGAAGAGATTTTCTGTTTGGTGCCTCAGGCACAGCAGGGCCCATTCTTATCAGGTGCCCCTTCTGTTCTCCAGTATCTCTGTGAATTATTGCATTGTGGTCTAGTCTACTCTTCCATTAAAGCCCATCTTTGTATCATTAATTCCTACTTGCTTCTTGATCCTCCTTTAATGTCCAGGACAGAGGTCAAACTTTTCTTGATGGGAGTCTTACATTTTAAACTGCCTAGGAAAATTTCTCCTCCTTGGAATCTCATCTTTTTGCTGGAAAAACTTACGTTGCCCCCTTTAAAGCCAACAACTTTTGCCACTTTGAAATTCTGTACCTAGAAAACTGTTGTTCTGCCATCTCTTACCTTTGCTTGCAGAGTATCTGAACTTCAGGCTGTTATGGCTATTTCATGCTTTCTCATTGTGCACAGAGCCATGGTGACTCAGGGCCAATCCATTATTCATGCTTAAGGTAGTGAATGAGATGTTCTACTAAGCTATTATTACTGATTTAATTATTTTAAGAAGTAGACAAATGAAACTGAAGTAATATGATTTGTACGTTCTTCATTGAAATTTTTGTTAGTGTATTTATTGAGATTTTTTTTAGTTTTATTGATGGTGCTGCTTTAAGTTTGTAAGGAATGAATTTAAAGATATGTTTTTAAGTTTTATCAATGCTGTTGCTTTAAATTGCAAAGAATGACTTTAAATTTTACATGGGAACGAATCTGATTGGTCATTAGAATCATGTGTTTTGTATAAGGTAATGGGCTATGCCCGTTTATTTTTATATGCATTCAGGAAGGGAATGTATTCCCGAATGCTTTGCTTGCTATTGTTTGTTATTATAAGATTTGAGTGAACAGAACTTTTGTGTTTGTGATCAGGTTTTTCTGTTGTTAGGACAATGTTCTGTGTCATTTGGTATCTTTGATCTCATTTACTTGGCTTGAATCTATTGGAATTGGTTACTCTTTGGTGAATGAGATGTTCCATTATTATGCTAGCCACCTGCCTACCTTTTTTCGTAATCCTCAGAATAAGGAAGAAAGACTTCTCCGTTCAGTAGACGTTCACAGGCAGCTGAGGTTCTACTGTGTCCCCCATGTCTTGCAACATTTGATTGGTTGCAACGCTAAGATGGTCTTTTAAATACTGTCCCAGGTATGTGTGGATTGTAATGTCTGAAGAAGCAGTGTTTTAACTGTGAAAGTGCTAACATGTTCAGTAAAAGACTTCTGCTTTTTGTTTTATTGGACCTGTTTATTGGAACCGGCATATTGTTTTGATTCACTCTTGTGTTAGTTTGAAATGGACTTTTGTTTTTGAATGAAACATTCATACTTCTTGCCCCCCTTGTAGTGATTGAGGTTCTACTTGGACAAAACAAAAACTGTCAAAAAAAACTGACCAACCTTTTGTTTTATTCATGGATTCCAAGCTGGGCCAGCCAGTCTGTAAGCAAACCAATGCTGGATATCGAAGGTCAGCTCTTTCTTTTATATACAGTATGGGAAAGCATTGCCTTTCTGCCCCAAAGCACATTCCACTCTGACAGTAGCCTCTTCTGGGGCCTTCCACAAGGGTGTAGATACCAGGTCCGTTTTGGATGCAGTTACCTGGTGGTACCTTCATTAAGCATTAAAAGATTGATCCCCTTTCAAAATCCAGGGCTACCATTGCTAGACCTGTATTGTTTGGTCACCTGGGAAGCTCATTCTCCCTTTAGACAGCCTCTTGTCTATCTCTTTCAGTTCTAGGAATTACCAGTATGTTAAGAATACTGCAACAGTGATTTCAGTCAGGACACAGTACAATTGTGTCTGTCGCAGTATTCCTTCCTTCCCTCATTCCCTTCTGCTGTTCCTCAGCTCTAATGTTTTTCTTTTCCTCTGTTGTAAGCTATCACCTGTAGACTGATTTTGGGGGAAGTTACTTACGTCTTCAAGCTACACCCATCCTAACTGACCAGTTTCCTCAATTAGTTCACGCTGTTGGCTTGGAGATAGCCTGAAGAAGTTGTTCCTGTGTGCACTATATACCCAGACTCTCATAAGCTGAGGTTACATGTCAGATGTTCGCCCTTTGGAAGGTAAAGCTTTGATACCCTGGTCGGACATCAGCAGGCCAAAAACCCTTATGTTAAGAATACTGCAACAGTGGTCAGTAGGATATCTACTGTTATGGTTAAGTTCTTACACATCTGTACTTTCTTGGTGTCATTAGTAAGATTGCCACTTTCATCATTGTTACCAATGACCAGTACTTTTTTTTATTAAATTTTTAATCAGGTAGGTTGGCTCTACCATTAGTGTCTGTGCAATCCAGAATACTTTACACTGGCCCATTAGAGCAGCATAATTTGCCTTCAGTAATCATTTTGGGAAGCTTTGGTGCAAATCCAATAATACCTTTTGAGGGTTTGTACATCATAATGATTACTGTGGTCCCAGGCTTCTTTCCACAACTTCACGCATACTTTTGTTTGGGCCTTGATCTCAGTGATGATCTGGGGACACTTGTCCTCTCTGAGTCTTATCTCTCTGCTTGGAAATAATCAAGAACTGGTATCGGGAAGGACTTCCAAGATGGCTGCACATTGAGTAACAGTTTAATTTCAGCTCTCTCAGTGTGAAAACAGAAACTCAGAAAAAAGAGAGAATAAACTTGTATTTTTGGGTTAATTTCAGTAATTGGCTAGTAAGTGCACTGCCTGGGTGTCAGCAAAAAAGAAATTCAGAGAACCTGAAAGAAAATCAGTCACAAAAGGTGAGGAAAAACAACTGACTGGAAAGAACTCTGCAGCTGTTCAGCAAAAAGCACTGCAAGCCCCAGCTTTGGTACAAGACATGACTTCCAGGAACCTAGAGGAAAAAAATAAGTCATATGTACTTGGAGCTGATTAAAATATTTTTTTTATTTTTATTTTTATTTATCATTTGTTGACCGGGAAAGTCCGACTAGGTTCCACAGAGCCTGTTTTCAGCAGAGGCCCGGGAAGAAATGCTCCAGATGCATGTCTTTGGAATGAAATTTTCCATAAATGAAACACTGATGCAGTATATCATCTCAAATAATAAAAGGCTAGAAAGTATGGAAGAAGCTTTTAAACAGATATTCAGATGAGATGATAAAACTGCAAAAATTTGAGGTCAAAATGAAGAAATGCCTGGCTGAAAATGAGACTGCTCAAGAACATATGTTTAAAAAATAATATAATTAGAGGACAGAACACATAGAGAAAACCTGAGATTTGCTGGTGTACCAGAGAAGCTGGAAGAAACCGACTGTATTTTATGAAAGCACAAATAAGCAACCAGACAGGTATTCCACAGCAGGAGTTGGTAATTGAAAGGGTACATCTTTTACATGCTCCAAACTTGGCCATGAGAAAGCAACCTAGAATAGTAAAGATGCAATCCTACAAGCAGAGGGAGTTGATTCTAACAAAACTATGGCAGAAGGACAAAGTACTAAATGTGGGAGACAGTATAATGTTTGTGGAAAATGTTTACTCATTGTACACCATGCAGAAGAAGAGCAAATTTATTCCACTAATCAGAGAATGTTGAGAAGCAGGCATGAAATTCAAACTGCTGTACCCAGCTGTCTTCAGAATATTCTTTCTTGGAGGGACAAAATCATTTTTTTTTTGTTATAGAATGCAGAACATGCTAAGTAGGAAATACAAAAGTTTGTCCAACAAAAATTGAGCTGTAAAACAGAATGGAGATTCTGCTGCTTGTTCTTCTGGTAATACAGACAACAGAGAACTGTGCCAGTGAAACATTGTCCAGTGTTTCAATGGAAAATGCTTGAGAGACAGAAAGCACAAGAGTTGACTAGAAGAACCGAGAGCATGTTGGAAATGAAGCAGATGCTGGATTTGGGAGATAAAGATAAACAGGAATAAAACCAGCAACTTGGAAGTTGACAAATAAATATGAGATTACAAATCATTAATTATATTTGTGAAAAATGACAGGGCAAGAAAACCTGTCAAAATTGGACTCTTGACTTTGTTAAAGTTGTAGGGAACTCTGAAACATATGACCTACTTTGTCATTATTGTTTGGAAGAACACTTAAGAGCAGGGAAGAGGTGAGAGAGAGAGTGTTAACCGTAAGTAAAACAAAATGTTATTCTTGGAGAGAGTTAACTGCAAGTAAAACAAAATTTTGTTCTTAACAGTAGTATTTTTATACTGCATGATATAATCTGCTTGCTAAAAAGTTTTCTCAGTTATTTTCAAGTGTAATGGGGATACTAAAGTAGACTGGTGCCCATGTTTTTTCTTTCTTTCTTTTCTGTTTCTCCTTGATCAGTTTTAAGAAATGTAGGCACTGCAGTGTAAAAAAAGAAGAAAAGTCTGGTCAAAAGAGCATGATACAAGAAAAATTGATGTGCTTTTTCTTGTTCTTATATAGAGGAAGTTCTTGTTCTTGTATAGGGGTTTAAGGCTTTTGGCTTGATCTAGTAGCAAGTTTTAAGAGAAAGCAAATAAAAGAGAACATTGAATACAATAAAGCTTTCCTCTATCAAATACATAAATCCCTGTAGAAGCAACTCTGTATCTGGTTCTCATGCCTTCATGGGGACATTCTGATAAAGACCAACAAGGACAGAATACTTTCTTTCAATGGCTAGGAGGTAAAAAGCATTCAAGTGTTTTCCCATTTGGGAAAGCAATAAAGATTAAGCAAAACCAGACATTTAGTAGAAGCACAGACTGTTCAATGTTTTTAACATGGATAACATTCCTTTTAGGTTAATCCAAGTTTGAGTGTGTGACTGTCAGTTTGGGACAATTGTTCCTAAGGTTCATAGATTAGTACTAAGCTAACTGCCCTTGCGAGCCATTTTAAGCCTAGCCAATTATCCCTTGTGAGATTCAAACCCTGCACTTTGTGTTTGTAAGGCAAACACCTTAACCATTAGGCCACCCTCCTAACCCCTTCAGTATTTGAAGATGTACATAATTTTGTGTGGTAGTATTACATTAATAGGTTTTAAGAGTGTATTGTGGTGTGTATTTGTTTTTTATTTTGAGGGCTTTCAATAAAACAAAAAGTTTTGTAAGATGTGACATAGCCTCAAATGGTTATGATAAGAAGCAACTGTTTAAATAAAGATCAATGTGCCAAACATTACTGTGTGCATGTAATACAAAAACTGTAACTAGATAGTTAACAAAAAAGCTATTACACATAAAGGTGAGAATAACTTTTTAACATAATGACACTTTATATATTGTCTTTAAATGTTAATGGTCTCACAGATATATACAAAAAAGAGAGAATAGTGAACTATATTAAAAAGTGCAAATACCTGTGCTACAGGAGAGACATTTGGAAAGAACTGAACTTGTGAATTTTATAAAGAGAGGTTTTTAGGACAGTTATTCAGTGGAATACCTGAGAAGAAGCAAAAGAAGAGTACTTGTATTAACAGCAAGAGGAGCTCCAGTAGTGAAAGAAGATGATGAAAAAAGATAAAAATGTTAGATTTGTTGTACTAAGGGGCTACTGGCAAGGGATGAGGATTACACTGTCATGTATTTGTATTCCGCCTAAACTGCAGTAATAGAGCTTAATAAAATTCTGGGAGAAATAATCAACTTTCGGAGGGGAATGTTACTTATAGGTGGGGACTGGAATTCGATTTGCAGCTGTGAAAATGTGTCTGGGGGCCCAGAAGGGAAAATATAGCAAAGGAGGGTAGATTTTTTTTAGGAAATTTGTGAAAATATTTGGCATGGAAGATGTGAAATCAGTAATAGGATGTTCGTAGTGAGTTTACATATTATTCCCCAAGATACATAACTGAGCTAGGCTAGACAGAACTTGCATTTCACAGGAACATGTGCAGTTAATTGAAAGTTTTGATAGACATCCAATAACTTTTTCGGATTATGCACCAATAATAAATAAAAATAGCGGGTAATGAAGTAAAAATGAGACACTATTGCTTTGCCACCTATCTGTTGAAAAGAGAAGAATTTAAGGAATGGGTAGTGAGAATTATTTGAGAGTTATTAGATAAGATAGAAATTTCTTCTGAAAATATAGTTAGTGAGTGGGATAAAATTAAAGTGAGGTTTAAATATAGGGTGGAAACAAAAGAAAAAGACATGGTTAAGAAGTAACAAGAATTATTTAGAGGGACTGACAAATGTTAATTTTTTTGTAGAACAGGGGAATCTCACACAACAAGAAGTGGAGCAATTGCAGAATGCTAAACAGAAAATAAGGGATTATGTCGATAATATACATGAGTCTAGAAGGAATGCTGTTAAGGAACTGTTTCAGAACTCCAGAGCGCAGAAATCTTTAGCACAATGACTCAGGCAGCAGAAAGTAGAAAGGGTTGTCGCCATACTTGAGGATCCTGTAGCAAGGAAGATAATGAAATCCTGTAAAGGTACTTAGAAATAGTTCAGAAATTTTTATGAAGGTCTGTATAAAGCTGAGAAATATGGAAATGAAGAAAAGGTAAAAATGGAAATGTGTATGGCAGAATTAAATATGCCAAGGTTAGAGGTAGATGAGTTCCAATTGCTAACAGGTTAAGAAGAGATGAGGAAAAAATGGTGACATATAACCAATCCGCAGAAAAGTCCCCAGGAATAGACGCCCTGTGGAAGTTTGGAAGCTAGGCGGGAAAAACTGATAAAGATCTGGAAGGTTTTGTTTAAAAGTATTAGAGGAGGAGAAGCATGAACATTCTGGAAGAAGGTGGTGATGGCTCTAATACCTAAAGAGGGTAAAGACCTATCAGATCTAGCTTCATACATGCCCATTTCAGTCCTAAACCATATTATAAAGTGTTTGTCTATAATGGCTAAAAGAATATTAAAGGTAATGCTAAAATTAATTGATCTGGATCATTGTGGTTCTGTGGTGCGGAGGCAAACATTTGACAACATTAACACTGATGATCCCAAGGGAGGCAGAATGTAAGAAAATACCAGTGTTGTTGGTGGGTGTTGATGCAGAGAAAGCTTTTGATATAGTAAGCTGGGATTTTATGAGCAGGGCAGTGGAAGTATTTGCATTTCCTGATAAAATTATAAGATTGATTAGGAGATATATGAGGGATCAGAGGCAAAAATTAAAGTGGATTAGTTCCTCTTTGATAATTTCTGTTTGAGCAGAGGAACCAGGTAGGGGTGTCCTCTTTCTCATTTATTTGTATTATATTTAGAATTACTGGCAAAGAAAATAAGGGACGTAGAAATTCAAGGATATAATTAGTATGGTAATTAAGAAAAGCTGGCAATTTTTTGCAGATTATATTATTTTATACCTTTTAAGCCAGAAAAGGACATTTTAGTATTGTGGAACATTTTGAGGCAGTTTCATATCTTTTCACGGTACAAAATTAATAAAGCTAAAACAAAGGCAGTAGTTGTAAGTTATGTACCTACACACAGATTGATTCAGCAATACCCATATTTATGGGGACATGATAAAGTTAAGTACTTAAGAGTATGGATTAAAAAGTATCCTGATGAGGCAGCTAAGAATATGTGGGAAGAAACTAAACAAAAGATCTGTGAAAACTGAGAAATTGGAAGCTCTGTTATATGGATATGGATAGCAAGATACAAGCAGTTAAAATGTTTTTAGTCCCTTTAGTTTTATACACAGGTCAGGCATATTTTTTAATAACCAGAAGAGAGGCTGTGGATAGAAATTAATAAAAAGATGAGGGATTTTATCTGGGAGGGGAAGGAGTCAAGTGGGATAAGCTGATTCTTTCAGTAGAATGTGGTGGTTTGGAATTACCTGTTTTGAAGGAGATCTTGCAGAGCTGTAAAGTTAAGGTTCCCATACATAATAACACAAACAGAAGCCTATAACTCAAAGTGGAAAGGAATGATGATGAAACGGGGGGAAGCTGAAGAAACAAGGAGAGACTGATCTGATATTTTGGATGCAGATCTTTAAGGAGAGTAACAATAACCATACAGAATATTATATTCAGAAATCAGCAGAAAGTATTCTAAGAACTAAGCCAACACAGGAATGGAGAAAGGAGATTCTGCCAATAGGGATGACTGCAATTAGGGATTGAGACAATAAGCAAGAGGGAGTAGAATTTATTGGAGAAAACTGGCAAAAGAACCAAGGTATTGGGAGCAAATAATTAGAAAGCGAAAGATAATAGAATGGGAAGAGACCAATAATTTATTTGGATTGCAGGCTAGAGATTGATATAAATGTTTGGGAAAGCAGAGTATAGACAAAGAGGAAGAGAAAAATAGGTGGATCCTAAGTGAAAGACCAGCACTGGCACAGTTTTTAGTAGAATCTAGAAAAGAAGCTGTTGTTAAAAAATAATAATTAGTAGAGCATACAAAATACTGCATGATAACTGTAAGAATCAATCAGAGGAGGTTAAAAAATTGTGAAGAGAGATTGGATTAGCAATTTACAAAGAAACAATGGGGGAGATACATGCACGGCTCCCAAATATGCAACAATGTCTAGAAGATTTAGGATCTTTGCTTGGATTTACATAGGTATTTTTATACCCCAAGTAAACTCCAAAGAAGTCTTCTTTTGGAAGATAGCAAATGTTAGAAGGTGTAATGGAGAAGAAAGAGGTAATTGGGAACATATTTTCTGGGAGTGTAATGAGTTGGCAAACTTTATAAAGATTCCCTGCAGACTACTCTGTCAAAGATACTGGGTGAGCAAGTTGGTGTAACTAAGGAAATGATTTTTGAGCTGTGATACAGAATTGGAATTGCCTAGACATACATAGTGAGACCTTGCTGAGTCTAATTATGGTGTCTCCCAAAAAAGCAGTTGCTTGAAAATGGAAATTAAAGACTATATCAACTGTATTAGAAGTAGTGAATACAGTAAAAGAAATAAAACAAATGGAAATGGTATATTTAGAAAAGGGTAGGAGCAAATTATATAGAATAAAATGGGAAATGTGGGAACATGGTACATGCAGAGGAGGAACGAGGTTTAAAAGAAGGCAGGATTTACAGGAGCTGTGTAATGTTTGATTGACAGTGACTGGATAGATTATAAGTGATATATGTTTGCAACCAAAATTGTCAGTATGGTTTGTGATATATAAAGTTTGCAACTAAACATAAGTCAATATGGTTTGTTTCCATTTCTATAAATGTATGATTGCCTATGGAATATGTGAGAAATAAGAAACCTCTTTATTAAATTAAACAAAAGTCGTATCCGGAAGTTAAGGAATATATGCAGTGTAGAGCTAGCTTCAGTTTCCTTGAAAAATGCATTCATATTTGTCTAGTACAAGTAAGACTTATTTCATTGTGGCTGGGAATGGCTTGCCTTCACTGTAAGTAGGCTGAGCACTGGGCCTGTTAAATAACCATATGGGTTCATAGATACTTAGTAGGTCATTGATCCGTGAGGATTGTTAGAAGCCTAGCCATACCCTCCAATGAAGGTTTTAGTGTCCTCTAGAGAGTTTATGATGGTGCAAAGTTTGCAGTCATCTACAGACTTGGTCAACTATAAAACCTTACCAGTTACTTTGACCTCTGAGAAGGAATGGCCAAAGAGGAGTTGCCGAAGTACTGATTCTGGGGTACAATTCTAGTGACAGGTCTTTTTGAGGAAATAGAGCAGGCCACTCTAATTTCATGGGTTTTATTTATGAGCCAATTTGCTATCCAGTAAGTTACATAGGGATTAGCATTTAGCTGGGATAGTTTATATAAACTATCTACGTATAGGCCTCACACGCCTCCGCGAGGTCTAGATCTGCAGTGAGTATTGATTTGCCCTCTTCCATTGCTTCAGTTATCTTCTCAAAGAAGTTAACCAAGTTAAATAGATAAGCTCTTCCCTTGACAAAACCAGACTGGCTTGGTTTGAGAGTTTGTAGTTACCTATGCCCTTATTTATTAATTCTGTAATCATCTTTTCCATAGCCTTACAGATGAGCCTGGTCAGACTTATGAGTCTTGTAATTTCCTGGGTCCATTGATGCCCTGTCTTTGTGCATGGGAATGACAGTTGCTGTCCTGTAGTTGTCTTACTGACATAGAATAGCCTCTGTGAGGGGGTGGGGAATCTGATGGGTCCTGTTTCAGTCTGGCCAGTAAGCAGCCTGGTATGTTATCTGGCCCCATAGAAGTGGCATTCTTGGTCTGAAGACTTGTTTGCAAGTGATCTGGGGGAGGGTGTAGATGTGGGTATGAGATCTGGGACTGTAAGATGGGAGAGGGGGTAAAGTTGTTGAGGTTCTGTGAATCTGGGGTAGCATGCATTTGGTTGTTTTGTTAGTAAGGACTACATAAAGTACAGTGTTAGTTCAATTAACTGGGTTTGGTGTAGTACATTCATTGGTGACTTGGGAAAGATTATAGACTGTAAACCTATTAAAGGCAGCATTTTTAGGTCTTAACCGTTTCAGATTGAAGTCTCATAGGCTTACACATTTTTTGTGTCTGTATTTGTGTGCGCGTGTCTCTTGTGTCTGTGTTCCTGTATCACTCTTATTCCATGGGGGATGATGGCTGAGGATGTGACTTCCAGTTACCAGCTCAGCAGTTGGCTAACTTGTCTTAGTTTCCTTAATGTTGCACTAGGTACGTTTTTTCCTCAATTGAGCCAGCATTCCTCTGGGCATATTTTAAGATGTGGTCCATTATTTCTGTCAAGCCATGAAGTCAATTTTTCCTGATATTTTGAATAATACGGAATTAGTCGAATGCAAGCCGCGGTAGCGTTGTTGCCTCGCAGCAAGAGGTTCTTCCGTTCGATTTTCGGCTGGAGCGCCTTCTGTGTGGAGTCTGCATGTCCTCCCCGCGGTCGAGTGTCGTTTGAAGTACATGTGTAGAATGGACATGCCTTCGTTGAAGGTTGGGCGTTGAGCTGGCACCTCGGCACCCATAAAAAATCTACTGCCAATCATTAGCGGACTGGAGTTCTGCTGTGGCGACCCCTAACCGGGAAAAGCTGAAAGAAGAACAACATTAGATTGTTAGCAGTGTCCCAGCAACTATTTCTTTTAGAAGCATGGCTGATGACTTGTAGGAAGGATTTGACTGAGCACCCAACCATGTAATAGTGCTTGGGAAGCAAATAATAAACTAAAGATATTAAATTAAATAATTAAATAATGATTTCAAACTAGAATTTGGCCAATATTCTTTACTAACAGCCAGCTGTGTTAAGCATTGCAATGTAGAGGTGTAGTCAGTAATTTAAGTATTTAGTTGTGTGAAGGCAGAATGAATTGCTTAGCCGAAGAACTCATCTAAGGGACACTGTTTTACCAGCCTTATGTAGAAAGTTTGTAATGATGGTATTAGGGGGCATTAGCTCACTTCGGGGCTGACTTAATTCTTGTGGATGTCTGTTACCCTTCTACTGTCCGTCTAAACAGCTTTTCTATCCTGTAACTGCAGATGAATCTTTCTGTAATTTTGGTAAATATAAAATGCATTGTACATTGCAGTTTTTGTTATCTGTCCTACAAGTTGTGATGTGTCAAAGAAGGTCAGATTAAGCTAACCCAGTGTGTGATTTCAAAGATTGTATCAACAGGCAGCAGTCACGCCTATTGGTCTGGAAACAAGAAAAAAATTCATAAATATGCGAAGAGAGGGTTATCAGGAGAATAAATCCTAAGTTACCTACTAAAGGTGGCTTTCTTGCAGGTCAGCTGATGAGCTGAGTATATATCCATAATATTCAGAGTCAGTTCATGAATTAACACCATGATTCTGCAGGTTTCTGCCCAATAATGACAGAGCCAGGTTGAAGCAAATTTATACTCCACTTGATGGTATAAATTTGGTATCTGATTTATGCATTGAGTGGACTCATCAACATGCACTCTGATACTGACTTACTACTAGAATGTCTTGCTGTTAAATGTGGTTTGATATTCCTTGCAACCTTTGTGTATTTTTGTCTTGCAGTTGCTGGATATGCTGAAGTTTTACACTGGGTTTGAAATTAATGACCAGACTGGGGTCGCATTGACTGAGAATGAAATGACTACAATTCATTATGACCGTATCACTTCACTTCAGGTTAGACATAATTTAACTCGTATTTATGATAGAGAAGATACAGAATATGAAAATGTGGTTATTTGTGTAAATAGATGGGCAAATAGTCTGTTGTATGTTCTTACAAGGCTTTAAGAAGCTTTGATGAAAAAAGTAATGTTAAAACCTAGGGCAAAGCCTGAAGGAAAAATTGCATATCGCACACTTAAGTGGTGCTTTCCATTCTCATGTCTGTATCCAACCCATTTTATTTTTGTAATTTCTTAATATTACAGTGTTTGTGTATGTTTATTCTAAGCATTCATGTATGTGAAAATAAAACACACATCATAGGAAATACAAGATAAACTGAGTTGTTGCTATTTATGTAAGACCATATCTCTTTTTCGAGGAGGGCTAGGCCAGTCAAGTCAAGGGTGACTTTGTGAATACCTAACTCAGTCATCCAGATGTTCATCATACTGATCACTGCTGCAGTAGCCTAAGCTATATGGGTTATATCCTACTAAGAATAAAATAGACGGCCAGCTTCCAGTGCTTCAAGGCTCCTTCCACATGCCCAAACCATTAACTTGAGCTGATCTAGACACACTTCCTTTGTTTATAAGCTGTGCAATATAGAAAGACTTTCTTACAACAATAGACACATGTTGGTTAAAAGTTAAGTCACTGTCCACATAAGTTCCCAAATCTCAAACAGCTGGGTCAACTCTTAAGGGCATAAGAAATGTAGATGCCAAACAGGAAAGGTCCCAGCACAGAACCTTGGGGGACTCCACCGGTGGCCTGTCTCTTTATGGAGGTAACTTCCCCTATTTTGATTATCTGCATCCTTATGTGATTCAGTTGGCGGCATACAGGTTTATTCCCAGTTTAGTTAGCTTTTCTACTATACCCGAGTGAGAAATTTTCACAAGCTTTGGCCAAGTTGAGGCATGCGATGTGTACCATTTTGCATTCATCTATTGCTTTGGTGACCTTTTCAAAAAATCCACCAGGTGAGTAAGCATAACCTGCTCTTGAAAAATCTGAACTGAGACAGGTTCAGTGTTTGGAAGTTCCCTATGTCTTGACTGATTAATTCCATGATAAGTTCAGATTCATTAAAGGTGGATCATGCCTGTCAAACATGGTTCACGACTTTGAGAAAGTCACCAAGGCCCTGGATGAGGGAAAGACCGTGCATATCACCTGTCTTGACCTAGCCAAGACATTTGACAAAATCCCGTACTCTGGTATTATAGAGAAACTCTTCCAGTTGGGAATTAACCCCTACATTACCAGATTAGTAACCAAATGGCTCATCGACAGGAAACATACTGTCGACGTGGGTGACTTCACCTCTAGTAAAAGACCAGTCACTGGTGGCATACCACAGGGATCTGTGCTGAGCCCCTTACTGTTTGGAATTTATTTCTCAGAAGTCCAGACAAACTTGGATGACCTGTGGCTAACCAAGTTTTCTGACTATTGCAAATTGGGAGCAATCATTGAGTCCTCCATTGATGTTAATATACTGCAGACAGGGTTAACGCAGACAAATGATTAGTGAAAAGCCACGGATTAAAGATAAATGAAAAAAATGCATTATTATTCCCTTTGGTAAAGCTGACATCCCTGCTAAGTACATTATAGACAGCACCCACCAAGTGTTGACCCAGTGGTACATTACCTGGGTACTCAGGTTGATAACAATCTGTACTTTGACCACCACATGTCCACAGCAGTAAGTAAATCCTTCTATGTGGCACATCTTATAAGTAAAGGCATTGCATCTAGGTCTAAGGATGTTATAATTCCATTATACTTGACCCTCATCAGACCAATAATTGAATACAATACTCCCTTTTGCATCTACCTCACCAGACACTTGCAACAACTGGAGAGACTACAAGAGCTTTCTCAACAAGAAATTGCACAGGGTACACAAAACAAGTCTTGCATGGAAAGATTGAAAGCCCTGTCACAGTATTCTGTCTCCTGCAGGTTGCTAAGGGGTCATGCTGGAGAGAGAGAGAAACATTTCCTAGAGAATGCCAATTCTCTGGAACAAGCTTCCAGTTAATGTGAAACGGAGCCCCTTCCTGACCCTCTTCAAATGCAACCTAGACCAATGGATGGGTGACAGCAAATTCACTTCTGGGGTGGTACCCATGTCCCTCCTGGACAAAGGAAGTCTGTATTACTACCATAGACTCTTACCTCTGTGAATTTCACTCACCTACACACCGACAGTTGGGGCAACTCAGGATAAATATGGCTAGTCTTCTAAGGGCTCTAGGGCCATTGGCCTAGTAACCTCCTATAAACCTGTAAGTCTTTCCATGGCTTTGTCTATGAGGCTTGTCAGACTTATGAGTTTGTAATTGGGTCTGTGGAAGTTTCTCCCTTATGCAAGGGAATGACAGTAACTGTTCTCCCTTCGCTTGGTACAAAACCTGTATGGAGGCTGAGATTGAAGAGTGATGTTAGGGCTTTTGTTAAATTGTGCTTCATGTTATTTAAGATGCATCCAGCGATATTATCAGGACCCATTGATGCAGTATTTATTGCTTTTGATAGCAGTTTTAGGACTTGGTTATGTGTGATAGCTGGAGTTTGGTTGTGGGACCTTTCTACCCTTTGGTTTGATTTATATCTATTTACCTGCCTATTTATATATAGGTAGACATAGATCTGAATATTTATGTTCGCTTCTGAAGCATACGTTGCAGAACTACGAGATTCAGGAACAGCTTCTTCCCTAATGTCATCAGGCTGCTGAACTCTAGTAACCACTACACTCCATGATGTCCAACTGGGTCAGTAGAAACTGGCTCAATTTGTGCAAGAACCTGGTTACCAGTCTCACCTTATACTTAGTGCAATATTCACCATGACTGTAACTTATAGCCATCTAGGGCAGTAGCAATGCAGTAAAATATCTCTTTTTTCAGTGCAATACATGCAAATTTATAAATTAACCATAGTGCAATACTCTAATGTTCAGAGTGCAATATTCAATGTTTCTTTCTGTGCAAGGATCAGTGCCATGTCTTAACCAAGTACCTATGCAATACTAAAGGCTCATGCAAGTAAGTGTTCAGTTCAAAAAGTGTTAAAATGTATTTCTAATTATGTGCATTATTAGTCTGTCTACCTGCATGCCTGTGATGTAATAGCCAGGTGTTAACATGTGTAAATATCTGTGAAAATAGTCTATATATTGTCTGCACATTGAACTGGAGATACAGAATTTTGTTCAGTTTTTGCACTTGTGTGATTTCTGAATGACAGTAAAGTTTACTTTGACTTATGTATGTTTATATGGATCTCTGTCAGATTATTGATTGTCCAGAAATTCGAAGATCATATGGCTGAGACCATATGATTGATTTTTTGGAAGTTTAAACATTTTCAGTGGAGATAACTGTACAGCATGGTTTGAGAAATTCACCCTTTTCCTCACTGTAGTGAGATCTTGGAGTTGGTGTATTTAATTAGCAAGGGGTGTGGGGGAGCGGGCTTACCTCCTGCAAAAAAAAGTTAAAGAAATGGCTTCTATCCTGGCCGACACATTTAGTGCAAATGTTATAGTCCCCCTTTAATTACCTTGAAACAAGTTCTATTGGCCCTCTTAAAAGCTAAAAAATACCTTGTCCATAAGTCCTGATAATATACCAGTTTGCCTGATTATCAGTGCCAAATATGACCTATTTAAATCTCTACTCAACTTCTTTAATCTAGGTCTCTCCACTGATTACTTTCACGAAACCTGGAAAACTGCCTTTGTAATGTCATTACATAAGGATGGCCCAACTAGAGTCCGTGGTAACTGACACCCTTTTGTCTCAGTCATCATCATCATCAGCCCCCTTTTTCCCATTTTTTCTACACGGGGTCTGTGTATCATGTTAGCTGTTGCCAACTCTCTCGATTCAGTGCCACACTCCTGCCTTCTTCAACACTCATGTCTGACTGTCTCAGATCTTCTTTCACACAGTCCATCCACCTCTTTGCTGGATGTCCTCGCTGCCTCTTACCTTCTTTCTCTCTGCCCCAAATCTTCCTCACCAGATTGTCTTCTGCTTTTCTACACATGTGCCCAAACCACCGTAATATGATGTTCTTCATGTTTCACTGTTGCAGTCATTACATTTGGGTAATCTGCTGGCAGGTTGCCCTCAGTCGGCCTGATTTCCAAAGTCTTGGGTCCTGCATCGGTTGTTGTCTTCTCCTCTATGATGTCAGGTCATCAGGGGTATAAAACATGCAGCCGACGCCATTTTCTTCAGTCTTTCTTGCCGCACGGTGCCCGAAGCAGAAGCATTTCACAAGTGCCGGTCGGCCGATTACTGAAATATTCGAGTTTGAGTTTCAGAACTGAAGTCTTCACTAAAGCTAAGTACCCCGTTGGGGAAACTTTTTTCTTGCTTTTTACCGATGTCAGAAAAAGTTAATAATTGTATTACTTGTGGGAAGCAAATAACTCATAAGGATTTCCATTTATACTGTATTCCTTGCCTAGGCCCTGATCACAACGTGACTGGCTGTCAGTTTTGTGCTAGATTTAACCAACGCACTATTAAGCATCGGTATATTTTTGCATCAAAGTATTTTGGAAACAGATTTAACTACCCAGAAATGTCATTGGATAGCAATCCGACTACTGGAGTACATAAAAAACGCAAAGAAAAGGACAGAGAAAAGCAGTCGAGATCCAAAACCGACGACGAAGCTTTTCCTAAGCCAGTCGCCGGTTCGCCGGTACTCAGTGAGGCACTTTCGTAGCCCCTGATACCCGCTACCTTTGAGTCGCAGACCTCTACCGACACCCATGTGGAGTCCGGCATGCCGCAGGATACTCAAGGTATTGGACCAACGGATGTATCTCCCTCGGATGGGTGTGGTGCCACTGAGAAGGCACCAGCTTCTGAGGGTGTATTCAGACCTCAACATTTGTATATCAAACCGACGACAGCTGCAAAACCAAAGACAAAAGCAACTTCTAAAACTAAAAAACTGACGCGTGAGCCACGTGCACAGGCCTCTATGCCTAAAAAGCAGATGATCAAAATGGCTGAAGACCTTATTACCTTGATCAGGGGTACCCATCCCCCTCCAGATAAGGGGGGTACCCATCCCCCTCCAGATAAGAGGCCTAGGCAAGACACTGATTATGAATCTTCAGATCAGGTTTCTGTTTCTTCTGATTCCTCTTCTGATCAGGAATTATCTATACCTCCCTATGAGGATTCAGATGCTGAGGAGTTTATTCCATCTGCATCTTCTCCTGAGGATTATTAATTTGGAGAAACCTTGCATACTTTGAGGGAGTATTTTCACTGGGAGAGTCAAGACTTCTCAGAATCAAAAAAGAGGCTCAGGGATTTCCTTCTCCCTCAGCACAAGCCTTTAGCCATTCCCCCTGTTTTAGACATTGTGGATGATGTGTTTTCGGAGTCAAGCTTGACCCCTGACGCCTTACCTCTGACTCCCAGTAAGCCGGACAGATATTACAGGGCTCCTGACTTGCATCAATTTTTATTTAGAAACCCTGCTGCTGATCCTGAAACTATTTCACAGGGCCCAAAAGGGAGTTAAGGTCTCAAAAGCAAAAAATCCTACCCCCTCTGACAGAGATTCAAGGGCACTGGACAGATGGGGAAAAAAGGTTTATAAATCTGCAACCTTGGCAATCAGGGCCTTAAACTGTCAATTTCATATGCTTAAGTACCAACAACATGTTATGGGATTGCTGAAACAGAAAATGATGTTGATTTCAGAATGTGCAGAAAGTAAAGAATTGCAGGAATTATTGCATGCAGCTGAACAAGTTGGAAAGCATACTTTGCAATGTGGTTTTTATTCTTTAGAGGCCTCCTGCAGGGCCGCAGTTACTGGATCTGTGATTAGGAGGCATGCCTGGTTAAAGGAACAAAATTTGCCTGATCATGTTAAAGCTAAATTGCTAGATGCACCTTTACAGCATGATTCTCTGTTTGGTATTAAGGCAGAAGAGGTTTTAAAGAAAATGGAAGACAAAGCTAAGTCTATGCAGACTGTTAAAGACTTCTTACAAGTGCAGCCACCAAGATTCAGTAGACAATGGCCTACAAAAAACTGGTCCTTTCCTGTGTCAGACAGAGCTCAAAGGGGCAAATCCAGACGCCCTAAGGGTTCCAGATACCAGGCGCAAGACTCATATAGGTCAAAGCAATGGGGCACATCCACCTCCAAATCTGGAGGAGATAAAGCGCAAACCTACAGAAAGCAATCCCAATGATTTCCCTCTGCCTACACCAAGCACTTATTTTTTGGTAGCACCCATAGGGGGAAAATTAGCACTTTTTGCTCAAAATTGGCATTTAATAACCCAGGACAAGTGGATACTAAATATCGTATCACAGGGATACAGATTCCATTTCCACACTCTGCCAGATCTGCCAAAAAATCAATAGGCAGAGGCACAGAAACAGGTTACGTCACTCATGGATATGAGGGCCATTCAGACAGTACCAGAACAGGAAAAAGGACAAGGTTTTTGCTCAAGACTGTTCTTGGTACCCAGAAAGGACAAGGCGTGGAGGCCAGTTCTGGATTTATCGATTTTGAACACATACCTGGACATTCCAAAATTCAAAATGCTGACGTTGCAGCAGCTTTTGCCCATGCTGGGCAAGAATGCTTGGCTGGTGACTTTAGACCTAAAAGAGGCATACCTGCATGTCCCAATAAGACAGTCGTGCAGATGATACCTCAGATTCAAGGCTGGCTTAATGCATTACCAATTCTCTGCACTGCCCTTCGGCTTATCTACTGCGTCCAGGGTCTTTACAAAGTGCCTGGCACCAGTAATTGCATTTTGAAGACAAAGAAGTATACAAATATATCCTTACTTGGACGACTGTCTCATTCAAGCAGAGAACAAAGACACACTTCTTTGACACCTGGCATTTGTGAAAAGGCTTCTAACATGTCTAGGGTACACAATAAACGAAAAGGAATCACAACTGATACCCTCTCAAAAGACAACATTCCTGGGTGCAAACTTGAATACAACTGCCTAGATGGCTTACCTCACGCCAGGCAAACAAAGGCAACTGACTACCTACTTCAAACTGATGGCAACAAAAGCACAGTCTTCTGCAAGACAAATTCTGCAGGCTCTGGCTTCATGGCATCCTGCATCCTACTAATTTCATATACAAGACTGCATATGAGGAAACTTCAGTGGTACCTAAAAGGTTTATAGAGTCAACATTCACACAGTCTGGAAACAATGATTCCTCTCATTCCCTGCCTGCAACCGGAGTTTCTATGGTGGGCAAAGGCTTGTCACCAAAACATGGGAGATAGTCCTTCACTCTACCCCCTGCCAGCCAAACCTTAACAACAGATGCATCAGATTATGCCTGGGGGGCCCACATGGCAGGAAGATGCATTCAGGGCATATGGGCACCAAAACAAATGCATCTACATATCAACCAGAAAGAGATGCTAGCTGTTCAAAATGCCCTAACAGCCTTCAAGGACTTACTTCATCCAGGGCAACTACTGATAAAGATGGAGAACACCACAGTCATGTGGTATATAAACAAGCAAGGGGGCACACACTCTTACCCCCTTTGCAGATTAGCCATGGCACTGTTGGACACAGCTTTGGCCTACCAAATACATCTTCAAGCTCAATTCCTGCCAGGAAAACAAAACACTCTGGCAGACGATTTAAGCAGAAACCTTATGGATCCTCACGAGTGGAAACTAAATCCACAAGTCTTCAGCATGATAACAGACATGGGGGAGCCCAGACATCGATCTGTTTGCCTCTCCTCAAAATTATCATTTGAAAAGATTCTGCACAAGGACTTATTACAGACAAGCATGGAAAGTGGACGCTCTATCCTTTAGTTGGAAAAACCTGTCAGTTTACTCCTTTTCCTCCTCTGCCTCTTCTACCCAAGGTTCTCCTAAAAGTCAGACGAGAAGCCAAAGATGATATTAATTGCCCCAGAATGGCCCCACCAATACTGGTACCCAATCCTAAGGAACTTGTCTCGATACCCAGCTTGGACCTTGCCTCAAAGACCACAACTACTGTCCCAGCAAAACAATCAGATACTGCACAATCAAATACAGACTCTGAACCTGGCAGCATGGCTAATCATGTAATCATACAAACGGCACCTCTCAGTAAAGCTGTGATGGATGTCATTTAGGAAGCCAGAAGGCCTAGTACTAGAAAATCTTATGCTGACAAATGGAAGAGATTCTGTGCTTGGAATCGAGCACAAGGAACTGACACAGCAGAACCACATATTCCTCAGATATTACAATACCTGACTGAGATGCTTGACAAAGGCCCATCTTTCTCATCAATCAAAATCCATGCCTCTGCCATTTCAGCTCATTACAATACAGAGCCACCAATCTTTTCTCATCCTTTAATAAAACAGTATCTTAGAGGAGCCAAAAATTTAAGGCCTCCCAGAAGATCACCATTACCTGCATGGGACCTCAATTATGTGTTGGAAAAGCTCACCCTGCCTCCATTTGAACCAGCTGCTACCGCTGATATAAAGTTGTTATCATGGAAGACAGGTCTGCTACTAGCAATTACTTCAGCAAGAAGAGTTTCAGAGCTACAGGCCCTCATGGCTGTAGAGCCTTTTATCATATTTTACCCAGACAGGGTGTCTCTGAGGACAAATCCTACTTTTATGCATAGGCTGGTTTCCAGTGTGGCTCTTAACCAAACAATTCATCTGACAACTTTTTATCCAAATCTGCAGAGCAAAGGGGAGAGAATTCTGCATTCCTTGGACATACACAGACAACTAAGATTCTACTTGAGCAGGATTAAAGCTCTAAGAAAAACTGAGCAATGCTGCAGGATCAGAAGGAAAGGCTATTTCAAAGCAGACAGTTTCAAAGTGGATAAGCCACTGCATCCGTTTCTGCTACTTACACCATGGTAAACCTGTGTCCAAGGGCATTAGGTCACATTCCACCAGAGCTGTAGCTACTTCAGCAGCCTTTCTCAGAGGAGTACCAACCAAAGACATTCTAGAGGCTGCTACTTGGAGTCCTGTTCACACCTTTACAAAGCATTACCATTTGCCTCTTTACTGTAAGTCCAGGGCAGGCTTTGCCACTGCAGTGCTGTAGGGCCTTATAGCCGCACCTAATACTGCTTAGCTCCAGCCTCCTAACCATAGCTTTGGGCTTCTACCCGAATGTAATGACTGCAACATTGAAACACGAAGAACATAGTACAGTTGTGTACACTTACCATAAATGTAGATGTTCGAGTGTATTCACTGTTGCAGTCCAGGTTACCCTCCCGCCATCCCCCTGTTATTCTAAAGTTTGTCTTTCCATCTCTATGATGAAGGTAAAGTTTATATTGATGCATATGTGTGTGTGTGTGTGTGTGTGTGTGTGTGTGTATATATATATATATATATATATATATATGTATACATATATATATATATATATATATATATATATATATATATATATATATATATATATATGACATTGGGGGCAAGAAAAACTAAAGAAAATGGTGTCGGCTGCATGTTTTATACCCCTGACGACCTGACGTCATGGAAGAGAAAACAGCAACCGACGCAGGACCCAAGACTTTGGAATTCAGGCCGACTGAGGGCAACCTGCCAGCAGATTACCCAAATGTAATGACTGCAACAGTGAATACACTAGAACATCTACATTTATGGTAAGTGTACACAACTGTACTTTCTCTTTACTGCAATTGGAGCTATTTTTGTTTCTGCTCTTATGTCCTCATTTCTTTGTCTGTACCACACTATGCATCCTACCACCTTTCTCAGGCATTTCATTTCCATCACCTCTAGCTTCTTCAACTGTTTTGCCTTTACTGCCCAGGTTTCTGTCCTGTACAGCAGTACTGGTCGCACCACTGTCTTGTACACCTTACTTTTCAGTTTGTTTGGCATTCTTTTGTCATAGACTACACCTGATACTGTGTGACAGTTGACTGCAACCCCTCTGATTCTAGCTTTGACCTCTTCATTCAGACTACCCTTCTCCTCAACCACCCCTTCTAGATATTTGAAGCTGTTTACCTGTTCCACTATCTTCCTTCCTGTTTCTGTTCTCAGGTTTTTCCGATTTCCCCAATTTGCTGGCATTACCACCGCCTTATCTGCGCTTAATTTCATCCCATGTGGCTGCAGATTTGCATTCCATTCTCCGATCCTTTGCTGAAGTTCTAGTTCAGAGTCTGTCTATACTGCCACATCATCTACATACAGCAGCTTTGTTGATCTGTCCCTTCCAACCTGTTTGCTAATGTAGTCCATCACCAATATGAACAGCAGTGGGGTCAGAGCTGAACCCTGGTGTACACCCACTCCCACTAGGAACCCCTCTGTGAGGCCGAACACTGTTCGTACTTGAGTCACTGGGTCCTTGTGCATAGCCTGCACTAATTCTTCTAATGTTTCTGGAACTTCAAACCACTGCAGTACTGCCCAGATCAGCTTTCTTGGGACCTTGTCATATGCTTTCCCCAAGTCTAGGAATGCCCTGTTGGACTCTCTTCTCATCTCTAGCTTCTTCCCAAGTATTTGTCTCAGTGCGAACATCAGGACAATTGAGCTGCATCCTGATCTGAATCCGAACTACTTAACTACCATCTTATATTTTACTACTCTGTGTATCCATTTATCAATCACCCTCTCCAGAAAATTTCATGCAGTGTGATAGGAGTTTGATGCTTCTGAAATGTCCACAGTTGTGGATGTCCCCTTTGTTCTTGGACACTGGCACGAGTATGCTTGTTATTCAGTCATCTGGGATATGCCTTTCTCTCCACACTGCTATTAGTAGCCTTGGGAGCCATTTCTCACCTATCTCAACCAGTATCTTTATCATGTCTGCTGTGACCTCATCTGAGCCTGCCACTTTCCCTAACTTCATCTTCCTCAGTGCTGTTCTTACTTCTTCTAAGGTGGGCTCCTCTTCTTCTCTCATCATAGGCTGTTTCTGGGGCAGTGCAAATTCTGTGTGGTTTTCTTTATTCAGAAGCTGCTGGAAATATTCCTTCCATCTGTCTTTGATGTCCTGTGGACTGGTGAGCAGGTTGTTGCTGGCATCCCTTATGTAGGTGTCTGACTATCTTCTTTATCTTTCTGTTTTTGCCTTGCAACCTGATATAGTTTCTTTATGCCCCTTACTGAGTCACTTTCCAGAAGATGGTGCCTCCGATTCCCAATTCTTTGTTATTGCAACTTCTTTTTTAGCCAACCAGTAGTCCTTCATAGCCTGGTCAGTCTTTTCTATCTCCCAGTTCTTCCTGCACTCCTCCTTTCTTTTGATGACTTCCTGGACTTCTGCATTCCACCACATCTTTCCTTATGTACCTTATTTCCAGACCTGGCTTGGCCACATATCTTTTCTGAGACCTTTTTATCTCAATAGCCTGATATAAAAAGTTATGGATCATATTACTTCAGACCTCATTAATGTGGCCTTTAAGAATGACACCGAACCCTCATCAATTTGACTTTTTCAAAGGAAGGTCTTGCTTGTTTTAACCTGATTTATTTTTTGAAAAAGAAACCAAAGGAGTGGATAGCTGTTAAGAAGTACATACAAAATATGTGTACCTAGCTAAGGCCTTTGACACTATTCCCCATGCAAGCATAATGGACAGACATACAAATACGAACGTAAATCCTTATTTTGTGAAAGAACCCATGTAGTTAGAGCCGCAGTTGCTAGTTCTGAAAGTAAAAAAATTACCAGTGATATATGATGAGGCTTAGTATTTCCATTCCCCACCCCACCCTTTTTGGTATCTATTTCTCAGACCTTCAGGCCAACACTTCTAGCCTGTAGTTGTCAAAGTTTGCAGATGACTCTAAATTGGGTGTTGTCATTTGATTGTCTTCTGACTCACAGTGGTTCCAGCATGGGTTAGACCATGTTAACAGTTGGTGCAGGGACAGTGTTAGATTAAATGTGAAAAGATTTAACATGTTTTATTTGGTAAGCAAAATATTGTCACATACCATGTAAATGATACAACCCTCCAATCAGACACTGTCATAAGGGACCTAGGCACTCTTGTTAATAACTTTCTTATCGTTTCACTATCATGTCTCTGCAGTAGTTCAGAAAGCCTTCTTTTTGGCTCATCTAATTTCCAGAGGCATTTTCACTAGATCTGAAGAGCTCTTAATTCCCCTTTACTCATATCTCATCAAGCCCATTATTGAATTTAATGCACCTTTTGCCATGTAATTGTCTATATATGTCATTTAACTTGACACCTCAGGAATTTCCAGCTAATAAAGATGATCTCAAAAATCTTGGTTATCAGGACAGACTGGCACCACTCTCTCTGTACTCATTTTCTTCTAGATTCCACTTTGGAGATCAGTGTTTGGCCTTTGAAGCCACGAAAGGTCTGACCCTCTTTCACCCATCTATTACTTTATACAACAAATGGTGTCTTAAATGCCAAGTTAAGCAACTAAACCTTCATCAATGAATAAATGCTCAGATCTGCTCTAAGCTACAGCAGAATGACATTAAAAATACTGATCCCAAGGATATTGCCAATATCCTGGCAGATCGATTTAGTGCCAACTTCACCCCCCTCTCACCCCCTAAATGGCCCATCTCAATACCAAAATATTGCCAAATTCCAGTAATCACGGCCACACTGATAGAAACCGCACTCTCCAAAGCTAAGAATACAGCATCCATGGGACCAGATGACATCCCGGGCTGTGTACTACATGAACTACAAAATGAACTGGCACCTCACCTAAGTGTCATGTTTAATTATAGCTTCACCTCAGACTTTGTGCCCATTGAGTGGCGCACAGCTACAATTATCCCACTCCACAAAGGGGGTTCCACCTTGAATCCCGGGAACTACCGTTCCGTCAGTCTGACGAGCCTGATCTGCAAGGGCATGGAACTCATTATCATGAAATTTATAAACAAAGACATTGGCAACCTTCAGACACTGGACCCCACCCAGTTTGGGTTCGTGAAGGGCCAGTCTTGTCTCCTGAACCTGATTGACTTCTTTGAATCAGTCTCCAAAGCTGTGGGTGAGGGTAAGGAGATCCACACAGCCTATCTGGACCTCACCAAGGCCTTTGACACCATCCCCCCACTCTGGAAACATAGACAAACTTACTAAGCTGGGCATAATTCCCTACATCACTCGATGGGTTGCCAACTGGCTTACTGACAGAACCCAGACTGTAAAAGTAGCCGACTCCAAATCCAGCTCCAGCTCCAGACAGGTGACAAGTGGAGTACCTCAGGGTTCAGTCCTGGGACCGCTCTTGTTTAGCATCTACTTCTTTGAAGTACAGGCCAACACTAAGGGACTCTGGCTAACAAAGTTTGCAGATGACTACAAACTGGAAGCCATTATTGAATCCCCAAATGATGTGGATATTCTACAGAAGGACCTTACAGAAACAGATGCTTGGTGCCAGAGCCATGGACTCAAGCTTAATGCCAAGAAATGTATAGTTATCCCCTTTGGGAAAAAACATGTACCCATGAGTTACCACATAGGTGGCAGTACACTAAACACCGAAACTGTTTCAAGAGACTTAGGGACACGGGTGGACAGTGGTCTCACCTTCGATAACCACAATGCCACAACAGTCAGGAAATCCTTCTGTGTGGCACAACTCATCACTAAGGACTTATCATGCAGAAAAAAGGAGGCCGTTGTCCCACTGTACTCATCCCTCATTAGACCCATTATAGAGTACAACGCCTCATTTGGTATGTACCTCACAAGACATCTGCAACAGCTAGAAAGGCCACAGAAATACCTCTCTAAAAGAATCATAGACCTAAAGTAGATGCCCTATGCTGACCGTCTAAAAAAAACTCCAGCTATACTCTGTGGCATATCGTCTACTCAGAGGTGATCTCTGCTTAACATACAAGGCCATGTCAAACCCTGAGCTGTTGGACATGCTCCAATTAAAGAAATCCCAATCCCTCAGAGCCACACGCTCCAGGGATCTAAACCTTGTCATCACAATGAACAAAACATGCTGGAGGGATAGGTTCCTGACCCAGAGACTCCCCATACTCTGGAATAGACTGGCCATACATGTCAAGCCTCCTTGGCCCTCTTCGAAAGGAACCTTGACAATTGGATGGGAGATAGGAAATTCACCTCAGGGATCACGTCAGTTGCCCTGCTAGACAGGGGTCTAGGAAAGTAAATATTGTGGGAAGAAATATCCAGGGAATTGTTATGGCTAGGCTTGTGCCTAGTACCAACCTATGAACCTAAATATGCCACATTGACTTGATAGATTCATATCTGACTGTATCTGTCACCACCGGAACAAACTTTCAGTGCATGTCAAGCAGATTGTGCACTTACTATCTTCACAGTAAACCCAGATAATTAGTTGGGAAGCCTCAAATTTTCTGCCAGTTTTCTTTCCTCATTGAGGCAGGAGGGAAATATTTTTTTCTTGGCTAGGCTTTTGATTAGTCTGCAGCTATGAATCTGTGGATATGTTTGTGTGTGTGTGTGTGTGTCTGTGTGATGGAATTAAACCTTGCAAGTCTGGACCACAGGAAACAGCTCCTTAGTCCTGTAAGCCAGTCACCAGACAACAGCTCCTTAATCCTCTAAACCAACTGCCAGACTACTGTAACTTGTCATATATGTATATCTATATATATGTATATATATATATATATATATATATATATATATATGTGTGTGTGTATGTATATATATATATATATCGGTCTACCTTAGAACACCGACAGTACGAAATGCCGATGACGAGAACACCGACAACGGAAGACCAACAACGGAAATAACCGACAGTTCAAAATCCGGACACTGAAAACACCGACCTGTGAAACGAGCGCTACTGTGTAAGTATTCGATAGTGACGGACATTAGGGTGCGGGTAAGTGTGCATTAGTGAAGGACTTTAGGGTTAGGGTGTGGGTAAGGTAAGTGTGCGATAGTGACGGACTTTAGGGTTAGGTTTGCGGGTAAGGTAAGTGTGCAGTAGTGACAGACCTTATGTTAGCGTTTGGGTTAAGGTTAGTGCATAGATAGTTGTGTATGTAAGGTTTTAGTGTAGGTTTGTAAGGTTTTTGGTATGCTTGTGTTGTGAGTCGGTGTTATGGTGTTCGGTAATGTGGACTGTCAGTTTTGTGTGGTTTCGGTGTTTTGGTGTCGGCGATTTGGCTGTCGGGTTTGTGGTGTTTCGGTGTAGTGTAGGGGATCCATATATATATATATATATATATATGAAACTTGCACAGTGATCTGCAGACCGATTGCCTATTATGTGGCAATGAACCCGTATAACTCATTATATATATATATATATATATATATATATATATATATATATATAGATATATATATATATATATATATATATATAGATCTGTATGGTTTACTATCAAAATTTCGAACCGAACTCCGTCGACTGCACTTTGTTTAAACACAGAAATTCGAAAACGGCAATGTCAAACATCAAAAGCCAAACTCGGAACGGGTTTTAATGGCTAAGTGTCTCCTTCCCTCTCGGAATCTTAAGAGTTGCAAGAAGACTTTAGATGGCGTTGTCCTTGAAACAAACAAGGGCATTAACTCCTACTCATCCCAGAGTCCCCTTCCCCACTAAGATTAATGTCCTCCATTGGAGAAATTTAATTGCTCACATTTGTACTTAATTAGCCATAGTGATGTCAGTTACTTCAGTGCTGGTGGCTGATTCAGTGTCATTGACATTAAAGCCGCTTTAATGTGTTCATTGACACTGACAGTGCTATGACTAATGAGGTGTAAATTACCTCAGTGCTGGTAACTTACTCCACATCAGTAGCTCTTTCTGGAAAAAAAGCAGCTTAAATATGTTAAAAATATATTTTGTTGTGCAAATAAAGCAGCAGAATCTTTAATTGTTCATTAAAATGTGTGTGTTTTTTACACATTTATGTCATTTATACTGAACAGATGTGGAACATTACATGTTTTTGCAGCCTAAATATATTTTGTAGATGTCCTGACTGAAATTTATTTATTTTTATTTTATTTTACATTTGTTGACCGGGATAGTCCAACTGGATACATGTCCATTTTCAGGGGAGGCCCGGGGAGAAAAACTCCAAGGTCAGCAATTTAGGGTGAAATTGAAGTGTATTAACCCACCAGATGCGCAGTAGCAAGCCCTGCCCATACCTCACCTGCAACCATTTTGACTGCACCGCCTACCATTTGATTGAAAAGATTAGACAGATTATAAAAAAAACATTATGTGTTTAACATAAAAACGCAAATGCAATTGATGTGAAATCAAATAATTTTTTTATTTCGCAAAGTTAATCGGGTTAAAAGTACAAAGGCAAGTACTGTTTGTACAGTTACATTTATAAACAGAAAACACTTAGATGCATGTGCTTATTTCTTTATTTCGCAAACATAATCGGGCCAAAAAATGCAAAAAAGGCAAAAAACAGATAACTAGGCACCATGTGTGCCCTTGTTCCGTTCATTGTCTTGAATTGCTTCTTGCACATAGCCCACATAGCTTCCACGGAGACAATGAACGGAACAAGGAGACACATAAGTTATGAAGCGACTCATAATTAAGTCATAAATTAATATGCTATGACTAGATGCAACACCATGTTAATGTTATATTATTTGAATGGAAAGGCCATAATTACTCGATTCAACGCCTTTATGTAGTGCCTGTTAAACATTATATTGTTTGAGTGGAAAGGGACTAATCATTATTCTCATGTGTTTGTGCTTTTAATTATATTTCTGCTACATGACACGGATTTACTGTTACATTAGCATTGCGTGTCAATCACGGCACATTGCAGTTGTTAATCTCCACCCTCCCGCATGTCAGTCACGGTGGGCATGCCCATTCCTGCATGAACTCGGTGGTGGGTTAATACACTTCAATTTCGCCCAATTTAGATTAAAAAATACAGTATTTACAGTAGTTAACACATTTAAGGAAGCAGTTAAGTTTAAGATACAATATTTACGGAGGTTACATACATAGGTAAATTATAGAAGTTCCAGGGTTAAAGAAAATCCTGAGAGTAGGTCATCATTAAGTAAGACAAGTCAGCTAAAAATATTGTTGTTAGTTACAGATGCAATATTTACAGTGGTTACATACCTAAACATGTTTAGAGTTAAACAAAGTAAAGGTCAGGGTAGTGCCACAGGTAAGCTAAAATTACTGTTTTTGTCTCATTGTCAAGGAGAGTTAGTCAGGTTTGCTGCATTGACATAGCCAGTTTATTGTTGGATGTTTAAGTCTAGTCTTGAATTGACTCAGGGAGTTGAGCAAAGTAATTTCGGTTGGTAGAGAGTTCCAGGATCTGCCTACAGAGTTTGCGAAGAGAGAGTCACCGGCGGAGTTATTAGTTTTGATAATCTGGACTAGTAATTTGATAGAGGATCGAAGAGGTCTGGGATTGTGATAGGGGGTGATAATATTTTTAAGAGCAGGAGTATTATCTGGATTGTAAAGAATCTTATGGGCAGTAATCATAAGGTTATACTGCATCATGCTGGGTAATTCTAGCCACCCAAGCTGGTTTAGGTTAGTACAATTTTATTTATTTTATTTTTTATTTACATGTGTTTACTGGGAAATTCCAACTGGACACAGGTACTTTTTCAGCGGATGCCTGGGGAGAAAAACTCCACATCATGTACATGATAGAGATACAAAGTTGCAGCAATAGTAAACAACATTACAGGTTGTTGGCTTTAATACAATAACAAGATATTGATTATCAACAGTATATACACGAAATGTTGCAAGTTAAGATAGTTTGTTGTCATTTATAATATTAGTAACAAAGTTGTCAGACGATGTTAAATTATGTAAAGACAACTAGCTATTTTTGACTGTGGTTAGTAGTGGCGGTAGTATAGTTGGGTTAAGAGTATAGGTGGGGGGGGGAGATAAGGGTGGGAGTGTTAGTCTGGATTAGAACAAGGACAAAGCCAGTGCAAATTTAAGTAGAGTTTGAGTGCACTCTTGAAAATGCTGCTGAAAGGTAGAGTAGTTATAGAGGGTGGAAGATTGTTCCAAAGTTTAGATGTGATGCATGAAAATATGGCCTCTCCTGCTGAGTTTTTGGGTTTGATAACAGTGAGTTGATTTTTGTTGCTTGATCTTAGGGGCCTAGTGGGATGATAGGGGTGGAGAAGGGTTTGGAAGGGAAGGGATGTTAAGGGGGTGGTTAATAAGTCTATGAGCAAGGGTGAGTTGATTAAAGTGAAGGAGATGTGGGAGTTCTAGCCAGTTTAGTTCTTTAAGGGAGATACAATGATGGCTGCGGTAGGAGGTTCCAGTGGCAAATTTAGCAATTTTGTTGTAACAAGCATCCAGCTTGTGTAGGTCTGTCTGTCTAAGGTTGGTACGTATGGGGGATGCATAGAATAGGGTGGAGATTAGCTGGGAATTGGCTATGGAGATTCTAGCCACCTTGGTTAGGAATTGGCGGCTTCGATATAATGCACCAGAGATATGTGGGTGTCAAATCTAAGTTTGTTGTCTATTTCCACACCAAGTAATTTTATGTGTTCTGATGGAGAGATGATGGTATTGTCTTTGGCAAGAATGTTGAAGTGGGGGGGGTGTTTTGGGTGCCTTTGGAAGGTTGGAACAGGAGAAGTTTTGTCTTACTTGGGTTGAGTAGGAGCTGAGCATTGGATAGCCAGCTTTCTACAGAAGAGAATGATTCCTGTGAGATTTGTTGTAGTTCTTGTAGAGTGGGGGCAGAGCAGATGAACGTAGAGTCATCTGTATACTGTATAAGAGACGCTTGTGTGGTGGCAATATCTAGGTTGTTAGTGAAAAGTGAGAACAGCAGAGGGCCAAGGATAGACCCTTGGGGAACTCCGAGAGTAACTGGGAGGCAAGGTGATGTGTTATTGTCCCAGATTACTGATTGCTGGCATCCATGTAGATAGCTGTGGAACCAGTTGCAGGCTGGTTGTGAGAAGGAGAGGCTGGGGAGAGTAGAGAGTAGTAGCTCATGAGATACTATGTCAAAGGCCTTTGAGAGATCTAGAAATATGGCAGTAGAGAAGAGGCCATTGTTTTTGTGATGAAGTATAGTGTTGGTGAAGGAGAGCAGAGCAGAGGTAGTGCTGTGATATGGCCTGAAACCATATTGGGTTTTGGAGAGGAGATTATTAGCTAGGAGGTAGTTGGAGACCTGGGTGTTGATACATTTTTCAAGTATCTTGGAGAGAGGGGAGAGGATAACAATGAGGCGGTAATTGGAGAGGTCAGTGGAGGGAGTACCTTTGTGGAGGGGAATGATGTGGGATATTTTCCATATTGAGGGAACATAGCCTTCTCTTATGGAACTGTTGATTAGAATTGAAATTGGGTAGGCTAGTGTATCAGATGCAGTTTTCAAGTATTCGGAGGGGAGGTTGTCAGCTGCGAGTTTGGTGGGTTTAAGTTTTAACAATAGTCTTTTTATGTTGGAGGTAGGTACTGAGGTGACAAAAAGAGGAGTGGGGGTTTAGGGTTAGGAGTTAGGGGGGCTGTTGTAAGGAAGTGTTGTTTGTTTAGAGATGATATAGTTTCAGTGAAGCGTTTGTTGAAGGATTCAGCAACCTTCCCTGGGTGGAGGATATTGTTAATAGTGGACCAGAATTGCTTAGAGTTGTGGTTGGTAGAGTTTAGGGTGGATTTATAGTAGAGAGATTTGTCTAATTTTATATGCTTTTTGGTTTTATTGCGCAGTTCAAAGAATGATTGCCCATCTGAGTTATTTTTGGTTAGTCGCCAGTGCTCCCAGGCCTTATCTCTGGATTTCATTAGGGTTCTGATGGTCTTTTGTAACCGTGGGGCATGCCTGGATCTGACTTTGGCATTTCTTACAGGAGCATGGGTGTTTAGGATGGAGAAGAAGGTACTGTTGAAGAAGTGGACAGCCTAATCTAGGTTGAAGTATTTTAGTGGTGACCAGTCAATTTTTTGCAGGGAGGAGATGAAGGAGTTGGGGTTGAAGTTGGACTTGTTCCATATTTGCCTGTGGATAATGGGCTTCAGACTGTTTGTGTGGTGCCAAATTTGGAAAGTGGGGGAGTGGACACTGTGACTGTCAGGTAAGCAGCCTGCTAGATAAGAGTGAGGGGCTTTGTTGACTAGGATCCAGTCAAGTAAGGTATGATTGTTAGGGTTTTTGTTGATTCGGGTAGGGGATTGAATGAGTTGAGTGAACCCATGGAGATTAAGGTGAATGGTTGGGAGACTGTTATTACAGGATAGCCAGTTGATGTTAAAGTCACCAAGAATGATGGTTTCCTGGGGAAGAGATAGAGTAGCCCATCTCAGGAGATTTTCTACTCGTGTGATATTTTGCCCTGGTGGGAAATAGCATCCTCTGATATTGATTGTTTTGTTTGGGTTTAGTTTGAGATTGGCATAAAGGATTTATTCATTGTTGTGGTGAGGGGCAGATGAGTTCAGGAGTTGAATACTGAGGTGGTGTTTAAATGTCAATGCTACACCACCTCCTTTTTTGGACAATCTGTCTATGTGAAGGATGTTGTATTCAGGTGGAAGTATTTCCTCACTTTTGATGTGAGGTTTGAGCCAGGTTTCAGTTAGGAAGAGAATATCTGGGGAAATATATGCTTATGCTGGCGTGTAGGTCTTGGATTTTATTGCATATGCTTCTGATGTTTAGGGACATTATAAGTAGGTCTATTGTTTTCTTGTTGGCTAGCAGTTGAGTTGTGGGGGGTAGCTTGGATTAGGGTTTGTGGTTGGGTTGGATTTGGGAGGATCAGGGTTTGGATGGATGTCTCCAGCAAGGGCTAGTTTATAGAGGGTGTTTAGGATATGTTTTATATACATAGTAAATTGCTTATGGTATCTTAGGGATATTTTATTTTTGAGTGTGTTAGGTGTTTGGTAAAGGAGTGTGTGTATTGGGAGGATGATTTTGGTGGCAGGGGTTGTGTAGTTATAGTGTAAATGTTTGATGGAGGTTGTTGAGAGAGTACAGTGGAAGTTGTTGGGGCATGTGACTGTGGTGCCATGGTAGGATGTAATGTGAGCTAGAACTATGCAGGTTATGATTGTTATTATATTAGGAAGTAGCATGATTGTGTTGGATGTAGGGGGAGGGGTGAGTAGTGGTGTAGCCTAATTGCTGGCAATTAGGGGTGGTGTTAAGGCTAAGAATAAATGTAGAGGTACTGGGGGCGGGTGGGAATAGGGGGCAGGGAGCGGGCTACCCCCCAGGCTAAAGATATGCAGGGTAAGTGTCTAAATAGCCAAATTGTTGGGAGTTGTTAGAGTGTAGTAGGGAAAAACTATCTATAGACCTGATTTTAGCTGTGTCCTTTCTGGGTAGATACCTAGTTTGAAGCAGACAAAAAGTGATAGTTTAAGTACCTTTTTGACTCTAGTTTGCAAGTGGGCAATTCCAGTGTATCTACTTGATTACCTTTTTTCGCCTAGAGCTTTATCTTGGTTTACTGATAACTAAAAAGAAAAAGTTAACTGGGGAATGTATTTATAGCAGATGGGGGTGGTGGTGCAGCTGCCGTTCCTAGCTGTGGGTAGAGACAGTTATTTTAGCTTCAGACCAGGTACTTTCTACTGTAACAGGCTAAGAGGGAAAGGTAGCTAGACACCTACAGTAACCTATCTTCTTTCCAAAGCCCTTGAGTCCTTGTGGCTGGTTTCTCCACTGCAGATGCGGCCAGTGGTTAAGGATTCAGCAAGTGGGGGACTGAGAGAGAACCCGTTCGCAGGGACAGTGGTCACTAAATAAAAAGATGGAGACAAAAACAATTATTACGTTAAGTTCTCTGAAAGGGGAATGAGAGAGAACTGCTGTAAAAATTAACTGAAATAATAAATTATCACCCAGGCAGGAAGGGTATTGGTTTTAAGAGTTGCAGCACTATACACTATTTACACAGGTGCAAAGTGTTTAGTAAAAAAAGGCTCAGGCAACTGTTATGCATTCGCATATGAAGCCCTTGACATAAAAAAAACTTTACTTAGTGATATATACCAGATAATTTAGGTAGCCCATACATTTAAAGAAACAGTTCTATCACAGGTATAGCAGTACTAAATTATCAACAATTGTATACAACAGGTACTTAAAGTGAGGAGTCCTATAAGGCAGGCCATTGGCAAATCTGGCAGTATGGTTACAGCAGATAGAGAGTTTGTTAAGGACAGATTTATTTAGATGGGAGAGTATCGGGGATGCATGCAGAAGAGTTGAAAGTAGGTGAGAGGGAGCTATGGCAAATCTAGCAGGAGGGGTTAAGAAAGCTTTTATCCAGTAAAGTGAGTCTAGTTTTTCATTGATGGTCTTAATGGATTGATTAACATGTAGGTCAAATTTAAGATTGTTAGTGATGATAACACCTAACAGTTTTGTAGAGGAGTCTGGGGAGATTATTGTGCCATTATTGGATTTAATGGTAAAAGTGAATTCAGTAGACCTGTGTGTTGCTGAGAAAAGAAACAGTTTTTTTTTTTTTTTAGGGGGATTTAGGATCAGACAAGACCAGAAAGCCAGTTTTCAGTTATGTTAAAGGTGGTTTGTGTAGCTGACCACAGTTCGTTTGGAGATGTGGCTGAGCATCTCAGGGTGGAGTCATCAGCATATTAGACACAGCTGACTTTAGGGATAGCAGAATAGAGGTCGTTAATGAAGATGGAGAAAAGAAGGTACCCTAGTATGAATTCCTGGGGTACACCTAGTTTGTTGGGTAGGGGTTTAGAAAGTTTGTTTTGCCAAAGGACAGTCTGCTGTCTATCATTCAGATAGTATTGGAACCATTGGATGGGTGTAGTATCTAGGCAGAAAGTTTTGAGGGTGTGGATTAGCAATTGGTGATCCACCATATCAAATGCCTTGGAGAGATCCAAGAAGAGGGCTTAAAATATCTTATTGTTATTGCGATTATGATTTATGGTATTGGAGAAGGCTAGAAGGGCTGAAGTAGTGCTGTGGTGAGGTTGGAAGCTGGGCTGGGAGTCTGTCATGAGGTTATTCTGAGTTAGATGGTGCATCAGTTGTCTGTGGATACATTTTTCCATAATTTTTGCAAGTGGGGATAGTATTGCTATTGGCCTATAATTGGATAACTCAGTAGCGCTACCTCCTTTGTGAAGTTGGATTACATGGGTTATTTTCCAAATAGAAGGGATTCTGGCTTCTGCTGTTATTCAATAGATTAGTATCGAGATGGGGTGGGCATTGGCATCGGCTGCTTTTTGTAGATTCTCGTCAGGGAGTTGAACAGCGGTGATTGTAGCTGGTTTTAGTTTTTTAATCAAGGTACGGATGATTGAGGTGGCAACTGGTAGGTGGCTCGCTAGGGCTTGAATAGTCACAGTAAAGAAATGGTTAAAACTGTCAGAGACTTCCTCAGAAGGTTTATCAATGGTGGCTGCAGGGACTGGGGTAGAAGTGTGTCCAGGATGTAATAGTTTATTTAAACCTGGCCAGAACTTCTGAGGCTTGTTTTGATTGATTTATTTCCTGTAGATTATAGTAGTAGTTTTTTTTTGTCTTGTAGAATGTTTTTTTAGCGTTGTTCCTTATTTGCCTATATTTAATGTGATCTTGGGGGTCTTTAGTAGTTCGCCATAATGCCCATGCTTTATTTCTAAGACTGATTTTTAGTTTAGACCCTTTGAATAGCCATGGTGCAGTTCTTGTCTTAGTTCTTGTTAAGCGAATGGGTGCATGATAATCAAGGATTTCTAGGAATTTGTTGTTAAGTATGTGACTGTTTCATCTAAGAAGAGGTGTTTTAGAATTGACCATTTACATGAGTTAAGCTCTTGTTGGAATTTGGTGGGGTTCAAGTATTTTTTGTTTCTTACCATTCTAAGTAAGGGTTGTTGGGGATAGATGGCTTTGTGCTTAATAATATAGGTGAGCAGGTGAAATCACTGTTGCAGTATCCATAGCACATTTATTATTACTGGTATTGTCTGACTGGGGTACCAGAGCTTTACCTTCCTAGTATTGTATGTCCAACATGTGACCTCAGCTCACAAGTGTAGGGGTATGTAGGTGGACGTACAAGCGTAGTTCCTCAGACTGTCTTGCTGCCAGCCCGAATGTAGGTCGCATTCAGTTCCTTATTAGATGCCTTCTACTTAGACCCCCATAAGAGGCTGGTATGGCATCAGAGTAGGGTTGCCAACTTTTTCATGTCATACATTCTAGACATGTATGTGAAAGCAAAATGCGTGTAATTGTTATACCCCTGTTCCCTCCCATGCAGTCGTTCTAGTGTTCCGTTACTTAACTATTTTTCCAATGTTAAGTTGTCAATCTCGCCTTCATTCTTGCTGGATGGGTTCGGAGCCGATCCTCGGCTCCGACTCGGCACTTGCTTAGCTTGAGAACTCCTTTTACCAGCTCGAGGCAACCCTATATCCCATGATGCAAGGCGGGACTACCTCAGATCTCGTTTGCCGCTTTGCGAAGAGGTCTCCTTTTTGCCAGCTGAGGTAAGTTTGAGTTTTTCAAACAGCTTAGTCAGGGTTTATCTTTCCCTTTTCCTTTTTTATAGTGTGTAGTGTTCATACAATCCACCCTATTCCCCATATAGTTAAAAACTTTTACTTTTTATAAAAAGTTTAAAAATTTTCAGTTAGGCCTAGGCCTCCTTTATTAATCCCTATCTGTGTGTCTGTGTTTGTGGGATTAATTGTGTGACTGTTTTGGGGTGTGTGTGTGAGTATTTTTGTTACTCTTTTTCTTGGACGATGTCTAAGGAAGTAAAGGTCTCAGGCTTCAAGAAGTGTGACTCGTGCTGTCAGAAAATGTCTCTGACAGACGGTCACACTTCTTGTGTTTACTGCCTGGGGCCTTTACACCTGCAGGACTCCTGTGCTTTGTGTCACTCTTTTAGCCAGCGAGTCCTGCAGGAAAGGAGGAATAAATTAATCCTCCGTGGCTTACTAAAGCCGGAAGGTTCACCCACTAAACCTGGGTTCAGTAAACCTTCCAAGCCATCTAAGGGTCAGGCTACAGCTTCCAAGCCTTCCCCGGTGGCTCCGACTCCTTCGGAGTCGAGATCGCTCGGCGGGCCGATCTTTCTTCTTCTCAGGTGATAGGGTCGGTTCCGATCGGTTCTGACACCCAATCTGCTGTTGCCTTGTCGGCTCCGGCTGGAGCCGACATATTATCCAGTATCAGAGCCGAGAAGCCTTCGGCTCCATCTGGAACCCAGAGGACGTCGGCTCCGATGACTTCATCCAAGAAGAGATCTCGGTCCCCTTCTTTGGAATCTATCCACTCGGCTCCGGGGTCTCCTCTTTTGTCGGAGCGGAGTCATCGGAGCCGATCTTCGAGATCTTCCAGGCTGTCTGACCACGATTTAGAGAGGGTGGTAAGCAGGCTGTTGAAGTCGCAGGCACTGGCCCAAATGCTCCATAGCCCGTCTCAGCAGACTTCGGCTATTGCTTCACCCCTTGAACTTCCTCCTCCAACTCCCCACCAGAGTTCGGAGCCGGAGCTTCTCGGGACAGCGACTGTGTCGGCGCCGGAGCCGATACATCCTTTTTCGGCTCCGATCTCCTCCATGAGACCTTCCTTGGAGGGATCCGGTCGTCGAGTTTCCCTTGTCGGCTCCGAGGGGGCTAGTGACATCGGACCCTTGTCCGACCCCGCTCTCCCTCTCGGGGCTTCGGCTTTGGTAAGCTCGGCACCGACATCGGCCTCGGAGCCTTACCACCCAGTGGAGCCGGAATTCCTATTTCCTCGGGCAGGAATATTCCGGCCTCCCGGGAGGAGCCTTTGAGGTGATGAGGAGTGTCCTGGCACCTGAGCCAGGTCAACGGTCCATCCCTTTAGCTCCTCCCTCTTCGGTGCCTGTAGATGCCTCTTGCCAGCCTCTTGGTCTCAGGCCCAGGGATCCATCGCCCCAGGTTTCCCCATTGGGAATATCTTCCTCTTCCGAGGTTTCTCCTGACCCTGCAGGGGAACCCCCTCGGAAGAGGACGTGTAAGAGGAAACACACAGACTCCCCTGAGTCTACTACATCTGATACCGACTTAGATGAGTCGGAGGGTTCCCCACAATCCCCCTCTGAGGAGGTCTCCTTTTCAGACATCCTTGAGCTCCTCAAACAGAGGGGGAATTGGCCCTCCATTGACCCCTCCGAGGATGAGTCGGTATACCTGGAGGCTTTTGGATCCCGACCCTCCACCTCCTGGGTGTCTCCGCCTTTCGACCCACTTATGCAGGTAGTGGCTCGGAAGGCGTGGGCAGCTCCAGATTCTGTGGAACCTGTCCCCAGGAGACCATCCAAATTTATTACGGCCCCTACAGACAAGCAGTTTCTTTCCAAGGGCGTCTCTGTGGATGCTATGGTGGTGGCGGCCACCAAGAAGGAACTGCGGATCCTTCAGTACCTGTCCATCCTCCTAACAAAGATTCTAGGACCATGGACAGGTATGGAAAGCGGATGTTTTCTTCAGCGACCTTTGCTATGCGTTCGTTGAACTACCTTTGTCACTTCACCAGGCTTCAAAGAGATATTCTCAAGGAACTAGGTGAAGTGGTCCAGGATCCTTCTGCTGCTGGGGCTCAAGAAAAGATTGCCTCACAGCTAGCAATCCTGAATTCCTTAACCAACTCCTCCATGCGGCTCATATCCTATGCAGCCGATGGAGCGAGCAGGGCCGCAGGCACAGGAGTGGCTCTTAGACGTCAAGCCTGGATGCGGCTTTGTAATTTTGCGGACCCCTTTAAGGCGTCCTTCACCAATATCCCCTTTGACGGTTCGGCTTTGTTCGGACCTCAGGTGAAGGAAACCTTGACCAGGTGTGAGCAGGACGGCAAAACTCTTTCTGCCGTTGGAGTCCATTTTCCACCCCTTCTAGACCCTATCCCAAGGGTCAGAAGGGAGGGAAGATGTGGTTCCGTAAAGCCCAAGGAGCTGCGCCGGACACACGTGGTCAGTTTACCCCCAGAGGCAGAGGGGGTAACAATAATAGACGCCGCCCTAGGGGCAGAGGGGGTCCTCAGAACCAGGGCAACAGGGAGTCTCTTCCTGAGAAGCCCTTTCAGCACCCCTGAGGTGTTGCCCGACTGTTCACCCTTGGAGGCAGTCGGGGGAAGGATTTCGCTGTACCCAGTAGCCTGGCGTTCCCTTTCACAAGATATGTGGGTACAGTCGATCATATCCGAGGGTTACAAAATCCCCTTCGAAAGGTATCCCGTACCTCAACAATCCCTTCCAGACATCTTACCCGGTCAAAGGGATTTGGCAGAACAGGAGGTTTCAAAGCTCCTAGAAAAAAGAGCCGTCCAGACTGTTCCGGCAGACCAAGTAGGATCCGGCGTCTACTCGAGATTCTTTTTGGTCCCCAAAGGACGGGAGATTGGAGACCAATATTAGACCTGAGCAGTCTAAACAGATTTGTCAAGAAGGCAAGATTCCGGATGGTCACGCTTTAGTCCATTCTGCCCTTTCTGGGCAAGGACAACTGGATGTGCTCGATAGACCTTCAGGACGCATACTATCACATAAAGATTCACAGGCGCTCCAGAAGGTTTCTCCGCTTTCGGCTAGGGACCAGTCATTATCAATTCAGAGCCCTGCCCTTTGGCCTCACTTCAGCCCCCAGAGTGTTTACCAAATGCATGGCAGTGGTCACAGCTCATCTGAGACGTTAAGGATTCCAGGTGTTTCCTTATTTAGACGACTGGCTCCTCTCCGCCACCACCAGGTGTCAGCTTCTTCAGACCAGAGACTACACTCTGCAGCTATGCAAGAGTTTGGGAATTTCAGTGAATTTCGAAAAATCTTCTCTGCGGCCTTGCCAATCTATCACCTTTATAGGCAGAATTAAACACCGTCAAAATGTTAGCCAGACTAACAGATCAGAGAATTCTGGACATCCAAAAATACGTTCGGATTTTATTGCAGAGCAGCAAAGTCAAAGCCAGATTGATACTAAAGGTTCTAGGTCTTATGGCTGCGGCCATTGTTCTTCTACCACTGGCTCGCTTCCACATGCGTCTTCTGCAGTGGATGTTATTCACTCAGTGGTCGTTCCACAGTCTTCCGATGAGTCACGAAATCTTAGTCACACAATCGTGCAGGACTCATCTCAACTGGTGGATATCTTCCCCTCTTCTTCATCAGGGCCGACCATTTGTTCCCCCTCCTCCGGTTGCCACAGTTACTACGGATGCCTCTCTGATCGGGTGGGGAGGGCATTATCAGGGCAGGATGGTCCACGGGACGTGGCAACCCATAGAATACCATCTGCACATAAATGTCCTGGAGATGAGAGCGGTGCTTTTAACGTTGCAAGCCCTCAACGACTTTCTTCCGGCGGGGACTATTGCAGTGCAAACGGACAACATGTCCGTGGTCTGGTACATCAACAAGCAGGGCGGGACCAGGTCCTATCCGTTGTGTCGAGAAGCTCTCAGACTTTGGCAATGGGCAATCTCCTCTCATCGGTTTCTGATAGCAACGCACATCCCCGGCAGGTCCAACCTCTTGGCGGACAGGCTGAGCAGAGCCATTCTCATGCCTCACGAGTGGTCTCTCAATCAATCTATAGTGGACCAGATTTTTCTGAAGTGGGGCACACCTTGTTGCGATCTTTTTGCTACACCCCAAAACAACAAGTGCCCCGACTTTTTCACCCTCTTTCCCCTACCAGGCCAACCCCTGAGAGACTCTCTAACCCAGGATTGGCCCCGGGGACTTCTATACGCTTTTCCTCCTTTTCCCTTGATTCCACAAGTCATTCAGAAAGCCACCGTTTTGAGGGCCAAGTTGATTCTCATTGCCCCTTACTGGCCTCGACAAATTTGGTTTCCGTCTCTGCATCGTCACCTCCTGGTGCAGCCCTGGCATCTGGACCCAGTTCCGGATCTTTTGATCCACCAGTCGGGTCAACAGCACCGGGCCATTCATTCTCTCAACCTCACTGCTTGGTTGCTCCACTTCCTTCCCTAGCCAGGCTTCCTATGATCTCTGATCCGGTCAGAGATATCTTAGTGACTTCTTTGAAGTCGTCCACCAGAACCGTTTATGCTAGCAAGTGGCGACATTTTTCCATTTGGGCAAATTCCAGAAATATTGATCCCTTTACTGCTCCTGTGCATTCTGTTTTAGATTTCCTGGCTGAAGTTTTTCAGTCAGGATCTTCTTCATCTACAGTAAAAGTTCAACTGGCTGCTATTTCCAAGTATCATGTTGGCTTGCAAGATCATAACATTATGTCACATAGACTATGCAAGGCCTTTCTGAGAGGAGTGTTTCTCCTGAAGCCGCCAATAAAACATCCTCCTCCACAATGGGATCTGAATTTAATGTTAGCATCCTTGATGTTACCACCCTTCGAACCGTCTGCTTCATATTCATTGAAATTATTGACCTGGAAAACTATATTTTTACTGGCTGTCACTTCAGCAAGAAGGGTTTCCGAGATTCAAGCTCTCTGCATCCATTCCCCTTACTTGGTCTTTCACAAGGACAGGGTATCCTTGAGAACAAATCCGTCCTTTCTTCCCAGAGTTGTTTCTCAAACTAATATTAATCAATCTATCGATTTACCAGTCTTTTTCCCTAATTATTCTGACAAAGCGGAGCAAAAGCTTCATTTTTTGGATGTCCATCGTCAGCTCAGGTACTATTTGCATAGAACTAAACGATTCAGGAAATCAGACCAATTATTTGTCTCCTATGCAGAAAACAGGAAAGGTCTTCCGGTATCAAAAGTGACCTTATCCAGATGGTTGTCTTCCACCATTTCTTACGTGTATTCGCTCAGAGGCAAGCAACTACCTTCTAAACCGAAAGCACACTCAACCAGGAGTCTATCCACTTCTGCAGCTTTTCAGGATAGACTACCCATTGATACCATTTGTGCAGCAGCTACTTGGGCCACTCCTCATACCTTTGTCTCTCATTACAAATTGGATTTGGCCTCTAGGGACAGGGCCAGTTTTGGTTCCACAGTTCTCAAGAGTCTGTTCCATTGAGCCACCCGGGATACAGGTGCTAGGACCGGTCCCATCCAGCAAGAATGAAGGCGAGATTGACAACTTAACATTTAGAAGTTATGTACCTACCATAACGTTCCATGTTAGTTGTCTTCTCTGCCTTCTTTCTTGATCCCTCCCTCCTTCCCCTGGCCTGGACAGATCTTGAAGAGTTTCCTCTTCTCAGGTTGTTTCCTCCTGAGCCTTCATTAGAGGAGTCCTTTATTATGAACTTGGTTTTCCTAGTTATATTAGGTTAGTCCTTAGCAGGGTATGTTAGCTACCAAACGAGATCTGAGGTAGTCCCGCCTTGCATCATGGGATATAGGGTTGCCTCGAGCTGGTAAAAGGAGTTCTCAAGCTAAGCAAGTGCCGAGTCGGAGCCGAGGATCGGCTCCGAACCCATCCAGCAAGAAAGAAGGCGAGAGAAGACAACTAACATGGAACGTTATGGTAGGTACATAACTTCTAATTTCTTCGCATTTGCCATAAACACAGTTCAAAACTGTGTGTGCATACTGTTTTCTGCTTTCCTTCTACAATGATTACAGAAATTTGGATTTAATTTAAAACTTTTATTTCAAATTTTATAGCATAAATACTGCTAGACATTTGTTAAACAAAGCAATACAGTTTCACAATGAAAATAGACTTAGATTAAAACTTCTCTGCCTTTGAAACTCACATACACTGAAACAGCATTGAAACCCACATTCAAAGAAAAAGCATTTGTCCGTTGGCAGGTTAAGTTTACCTTTTGGCTGTTTTCCAGTCATAGGCTCCTTGCACATATTTTTAAGACCATGCAAAAGTTCTTTGATTCACCTTCCCGGTTGTATTAAATTATAATATATAATAATTAAATTATATCCCTTGCATAATACAGCACTGCTTGTTGGAGTTTGTTTTAAATTTATAGTTTTGAACATTTTTCCAGTAAACAATGAAACAAATAGAAAGTAGCTAAACCAAAATGCTACACAATCTTGAGACGCCTATAAATCTTCACAACTAGTACCATAAAATGTGAACTAAAAGTCCAAAAGTTGCTGTAAAAAGTTTAATAAAATATTGAACACACAAACGATGCAACTCCAATTCAGTTAAGCGCTTTCACCCGCACATATATGGGCTTCATCAGAACTGAACAATAATACTAAAACATTCACTGTTTAAAAACTTTTTGGCTCCAAAATACAAAAATGTCATTTAAAGGTACATACACATACCTAACAATAATTCTAGTATTACTGATATATCATGCACAACATATATAATTAATTAAAACTTGAATTTCCTTACAGTAATCAACTATGCATTTTAAGCAGTGGTTTAATAGAAATAAAATCGTTTAATCCTGGGGGTATAGTGGCATCTGTTAAAATCTGCCACCACATTTCTTTATACAACAAAGATGTCTTAAAATCTCCACCCCTAGGATTTAATTTAATACTATCTATTATAGCAAATTTAAAGGTGTGGTTGTCACCGTTTTTTTGTATATGTCTAAACAAAGCATTTTTTTTTCATCCTTCTTCCTAATTGCAATATAAATGATCGTAAATTCGTTTATAAAACTGCCTTTTGGTCTTACCTATGTAGTAAGCCTTACATGAACAGCAGTTAGCAATATACACTATACCCTTTGATTTACAGTTCCCTTGCTTGAATTTTATATAAGTCTTATTGATGTTACTTAATTTTATACCTTCACCTTCATTAATGGAACAGCATAGATTACACATACCACACTTCTTAGTATGTTTACTAGTAGGATTAGGAATAAATGGACCACTTTCTAAATATTTTTTAATATTAGGCCCCATTTTGTTAACAAATAACGGATGACTTCCTACTATCTTCATAACCTCTTCATCAGCTAAAATTATTCTCCAATTAGATGTCATAATATCTTGAATGAGTGAGGCCCATATTCAATGACACAAGCTCTACTAAAATTTGTAGTTCACTCCAATTGTTTGTTGAGGCTACTGCCTGTGTGTTCGTTGTTATTCACATTAAAGCCCAATAATGGTACATACTTGTTATTCACATTAAAGCCCAATAATGCTACATACTTTTTGCCCCACTCTGTCATCACCTGTGTATTTACTTTAGACAGCATTCGGGGATCATAACCTCTGTCAAGAAATAGGGACTTAATAAATTCTGTTTCGTCCACCATATCTGTGTATAAAGAAGTCATTCTTATAGCTCTGATTAATTGCCTCTTAAATATATTCCTTAACAGATGTTCTTCATCTCACATTGCTGCAGTCCTTACATATGGGTAGTCCGCTGTCCTCGGTCGGCCCGAATACCAAAGTATTAGGCTGACGTCAGTCATGGGCGCTCAGATCTGACATCAGAGCGTCAGGGTATAAAAGCGCATGACCGACGTCATATCCTCAGTCTTTTTTGCCGCATGGTCCGATGCAGAAGCAGCGTTGCAAGTGCCGTTCGGCGTTCTGAAATTTTCGTATTCTGAGTTTCAGACCGAAACCAAGTTGGGCTTAGTACCCCGTTGGGGAATATTTTTGTTTTTTCTTGCCTCAGTTAATTCCGGATGTCAGAAAAAGTGAATAATTGTATTTCTTGTGGGAAACAGATACCGCATAGGGATTATCACTCTCTTTGCATTCCTTGTTTGGGACGGACCACGGCGTAGTGGTGTCGATTTTGTGCTAGGTTTAATAAGCGCACTATAAAAGAAGGTTAGATTGTGCTAGGTTAGTCTTTGGTAAGCGGTGTAATTATAATATGCCGTCGGATCCTCCGGCCCGCTTCCAAGAAGCGCAAAGACAAATCCTTGAAACCTAGACAGGTTGATTCGTCCGTTTCGGACGCCGGTCCTGCAGAAACTACCGTGGAGCAGGTGGATCCGGCTGAAGTTTCTGTTGAGTCTCAGGGGGAAACTTTGATTTTGCAGGATGTGGCCTCACAGGAGTCAGGTCAAGCTGAAGGGGCCTCTCAGGTTACTGTTCTCCCTTCTATGCCTAAGGTGGTTAGGCCTTCTGCTACTATTTCTAAGGCTTCTTCTAAGGGCAGGTCTGTTTTGCCTTCCTCTGGTGTCCCTCCAGGTACTTCAGGGTCTGTGCCTAAAAAGCACATGCTTAAAATGGCAGAAGATTTGATTACTTTAATTAGAGGTTCTATGCCCCTCCTGATAAGAGGCCCAGGGTGGAGCCAGAGTTGGAAAGTTTGGATCAGGCCTCAGATGACTCAGACTCTTCTGCTGAAGATATTCAAGATTTACCCCTTATTCGGATTCTGATGCAGAGGATTCCACTCCTTCTGCTTCTCCACCAGAGGATTTTTCATTTTCAGAAACTCTGCATTCCATGGGGGAGCATTTTAGGTGGGAAGGACAGGATTTCTCTGATTCACGGAAGAGGCTTAGGGAATTCTTGTTTTTACCACAGCATAGACCCTTGGCTATACCTCCTGTTTTGGATGTTGTTCAAGATGTTTTCTCGGAGGCTTCCCTTAATCCAGATTCTTTGCCTCCTGCGCCAGTTAAACCGGACAGGTATTACAGGGTGCCTGAGGCTCATAAATATCTGTATAAGAGTCCTAGGGCGGACCCAGAAACTATTAGTCAGGGGCCTAAGGGTGTTAGAGCTTCTGTTGTAAAGAATCCGGTTCCTCTAGATAAGGAAGCTAGAGCTTTGGATAGATGGGGTAAGAAGGTGTATACCTCTTCTACTTTAGCAATGAGGGCTTTGAATTGCCAGATTCATATGTTGAAATATCAGAATTGCCTCCTTTCTCAGCTAAAATCTAAAGTGGATGCTTTGGCAGAGGGCATAGAGTGTAAAGAATTGCAGGATTTAGTACATGTCTCTGAACAGGTGGGTAAGCATTCTTTGCAGTGTGGTTTTGATGCTGTACAGGCCTCTTCTAGGGTGGCTGCCACTGGTTCAGTTCTTCGTAGGCACGCCTGGCTTAAGGATCAGAATTTGTCCGAGCATGTTAAAACTAGAATTCTGGATGCCCTTTACAGTCTGAAGTTTTGTTTGGTCCCCTGTGGAGTCAGTTTTGAAGAAAATGGAAGACAAGGCTAAGTCCATGCAGACTGTTAAAGATTTTTGCAGGTGCAACCTCCAAAGTTTAGTAGAAATTGGCCTACTAAGGGGTGGACCTACCCTTCTTCTGATTCTCAGTCTAGGGGTAGATCTAGGCGTGGCAGGGGCAGAGCTCACAGTACATTCAGGCCTAGAACTTGGAGTTCACCTGCACAATCTGCAGGTGAGGGCAGGGGCCAGTCCTTTCGTAAACAGGCCCAATGACCTGCATTTTCAGCTGCCAGATTCTTCTTCCCTGGCAGCTCCTTTGGGAGGAAAGTTAGCACTCTTCAAGCAAAACTGGCTTTTAGTCACCCAGGACAAATGGGTATTGGACATTATAAACCGAGGCTACAAGTTCTATTTCCATACATTGCCTCCTTTCAAAGGCATGCCAGACGTTCCTCCTCGGCAAAGGATAGAGGCTCACAAGCAGATTTCTTTACTTCTTCAAATAGGAGCTATACAGCCAGTTCCTCTGTCAGAAGTGGGACTAGGATTTTATTCTCGCCTGTTTCTAGTACCAAAGAAAGGGAACACGTGGAGACCAATTTTGGATTTATCTATCCTCAACACTTATCTGGACATTCCAAAGTTCAAAATGCTGACTTTACAACAGCTTTTACCTCTGTTGGGAAAAGATCACTGGATGGTAACTCTGGATCTCAAAGAGGCTTATCTTCATGTTCCTATCAGGCCCAGTTGCAGGAGGTACCTGCGTTTGGCTGGAAATTTACATTATCAGTTCTCTGCATTGCCCTTTGGCTTATCTACTGCCCAGAGTGTTCACAAAGGTTCTGGCTCCAGTGATAGCCTTTTTCAGGTTAAGAGGAATTCAGATTTATCCTTATTTGGACGATTGCCTGATTATTGCACAACACAAAGACGAACTTCTGCATCATCTACAGTATGTGATGGTAGTGTTAAGATGCCTAGGGTATTCTGTGATCGAAACAAAGTCCAGTCTAGTACCCTCTCAGGACATGTGCTTTCTGGGTGTGAGACTGAATACAGCTTCCCAGATGGCCTTTTTGACCCCGGACAAAGAAGCCTTTCTCTTTATTTCCATCAAATGTCTCTACAGTCCAGGCTGACTGCAAGGACAGTCCTTCAAGCCTTGGGGTTCATGGCATCTTGTATTCTGGTGCTTCCCAATGCCAAACTGCATATGAGGAAGCTTCAATGGTATCTCAGAAATGTATGGACACAACACTGCCAAGATCTAGACACTGTCATTCAGATAATACCTTGCATTCAGAAAGAATTTTTGTGGTGGGCTCAGGAATGTCACCTAAACAAGGGACTCTCTGTGACCCGACCAGAGGCGAGTCAGATTCTAACGACAGATGCCTCGAACAAGGCTTGGGGAGCACACCTCAATGGAAAATGGGTGCAAGACACGTGGCCTGTCAGACTTCAACATTTGCATATCAACTTGAAGGAGATGTTAGCAGTCCAATTTGCATTGATGGCTTTCAAGGATTTACTTCACCCAGGACAGGTGTTGATTCAAACAGACAACACTACTGTCATGAGGTACATCAACAAGCAAGGGGGAACCCATTCGTACCCTCTTTGCAGGCAAGCGATGATTTTGTGGGAGACTGCTCTCAGTTTACACCTCAATCTTCAGGCAAGGTTTCTACCAGGAGCACAGAACTCCTTAGCGGATGTGTTGAGCAGACAAATTGTGGATCCTCACGAGTGGAAACTGGATCCTCATGTGTTTCAAAAGTTGACAGTGTTATGGGGGACTCCAGACATAGATCTGTTCGCTTCTCCACTGAATTACCAGTTGCCAAAGTTTTGCACAAAAAGGTTTCATCCCACAGCTTGGAAGGTGGATGCTCTATCATTCAGTTGGAGCAATCTTCATGTCTATGCCTTTCCACCTCTGCCTCTCATTCCCAAGGTACTCCTGAAGGCCAGAATAGACAAGCCATCCATGATTCTGATAGTGCCGGATTGGCCTCGACAGCACTGGTACCCACTACTGAGGAGTTTGGTATGGGAGCCTCCATGGCCTCTGCCTTTGATTCCGCATCTTTTGTCTCAGGAGGGCAATCACTTCCTCAATGTCAAGATTCAGTCTCTGCATCTCACAGCCTGACATATTCTGTTTTAGACCCTGGAGGGTCTCAGCTTCCACAACAAGTTTTGAATGTTATTTTGGAGGCCAGAAGGCCTAGTACAAGGAAAGTTTACGCTGATAAATGGAGGAGATTTTTTCTTTGGAGCAAAGCGAAGGACTTTGATGTTTCCAAGCCTGATTTAAGTGTTTCCCTTCAATATCTTACTGAGTTATTGGACAAGGGTTTGTCTTTCTCCTCGATAAAGGTTCATGCTGCAGCCATTTCTGCTCACTATGACTGTGACCCTCCTTTATTTTCCCATCCTTTGTTTAAGCAATTTCTTAGAGGGGCAAAGAACATAAGACCCCCACGTAGAGCTCCTGCTCCTGCTTGGGATCTCAATTTTGTGTTGGAAAAGCTTACTCTACAACCTTTTGAGCCTGCAGCTACTGCCGAGTTAAAGTATTTATCATGGAAGACTGCTTTTTTGTTGGCCATTACCTCTGCAAGAAGGGTTTCTGAATTACAGGCCCTTATGGCAGTGGAACCTTTCCCGATTTTTCATAAGGATAGGGTATCTTTGCGTACTAATCCTTCCTTTATGCCTAAAGTGGTTTCTAGTGTGGCCTTGAACCAAACTATTAATTTGCCTACTTTTTATGCAAACCCCCAAAATAAAGGGGAGAAGATTTTGCATACTTTGGATATTCACAGGCAGTTACGTTATTATTTGAGCAGAACCAAGGGGTTCAGGCAGTCTCAGCAGTTGTTTGTTTCTTTTGCTTTGGGTTCTCAGGAAAACCTGTTTCAAAACAAACTATTTCTAAATGGATTGGGTTTTGTATTTCTTTCTGTTATTCCCATCATGGTAAGGAGATTCCGGCTGGAATCAGACCTCATTCCACTAGAGCTACTGCCACTTCTACTGCCTTTCTAAGGGGTAGCTACAAAGATATTTTGGAAGCAGCCACTTGGAGTTCAGTGCATACTTTTTCCAAGCATTACCACCTTCCTCTTTATTCTAAGTCTAGGGCTGGATTTGCCACTGCAATTTTACAGGGCATTTTAGCAGCCCCTAATGCTTTATGATTTTGCCATCCTCCCTTTACCTCTGCTTTGGGATTCTACCCATATGTAAGGACTGCAGCAATGTGAGATGAAGAACATAGTACAGTTTTGTACCTACCATAAATGTAGATGTTGAAGATCCACATTGCTGCAGTCCAACCTCCCTCCTTCCCTCTGTAGTTTGGCATGGTTATATGGTTTGGGTGATGGTTGTTGTTGGGCATGTTTTTGGGAGGTATCCTGTTTTTGGGCTGTGGCCTTTCTTTTTAGGACCTTCTGACATCTGGGGCAAGAAAAGATTGAGGATATGACGTCGGTCATGCGCTTTTATACCCTGACGCTCTGATGTCAGATCTGAGCGCCCATGACCGACGTCAGCCTAATACTTTGGTATTCGGGCCGACCGAGGACAGAGGACTACCCATATGTAAGGACTGCAGCAATGTGGATCTTCGAACATCTACATTTATGGTAGGTACAAAACTGTACTTTTTTTGGGGTGGTTGCTAGAATATTCTAAATAATTATTAGAAAACGTATTCTTCCTATATATTCTTGACTGAAATTTTTTTCCATCTTTATAGATCCATGTATCTAAGGACGCCAAACCTTATTTTGGAGGTGAACTTCAAATAACTACTACTAGAATATATGTAAGTTGTAAATTCTTGAAAATTTTCCAATGTACCCTCCCATAATATATAAATATCATCCAAAAATCAGGAATTATACTTGCTGTCCTTCATGAACATACTCTGAAATATAGTGGATTCCTCCCATTGCAACATGACCAGGTTTGCAAATATGGGGGTGCATGCCACCCCCATTGCTACCCCTCTGGTCTGTTTGAAATACCCTCATAAAAAATATAGTTATGCTCCAGAACTATGCTCATCATATCTATTAAAAGAAAAGTTTGATCCTAATCAATTTCAGCGTATTTTTTAATGCTGTCTGCAAATGCATTTAAACCTTCATTTTTAGGTATACAGGAAAATAAATCAATGACATCAATGGTAACAAACAAGATGTCTTGTTTGTAAGAATTAATGGGAAAGTTCTTCAAAAATTCCCACGAATCTTTCACAATGTGTGGAATTTTGTTATATATATGTTTCAAAGAAACATCTACCGCTACTCCTAATGGGAAAGTTTTGGATCGACTGCCAGATACAATAGGATGAAAAGGTGGGTCATCAGTCTGTTTATGAATTTTTGGAATTCCCACCAAAGAGGCAACTACTGGATGTTCAACTTTGATGCAATTATAGGTGTCCTTAGTTATACGATTGTCTATCCAAAACTCCTCAATGTGAAGGTCAATTTTTTTATACGCTACATTAATCTCATTTAAGGAAACTGTTTCATAGTTTCCTGAAGAATGTAATAGATCAAAAATTTTTGAAGCATATACCATACTGTCGTAAATCACAATCCCACCCCCTTTATCGGGTTTCATTACATGAATAGTTCTATCATTTCTCATGTCGTTCAATAATTTTATTTCGTCCACTGATAAATTAGACTTCATTTTTGAGTCACATATCTTATTCTGTAAATTGTATATCTGTTTAGTAACTACCTTTTCATATATAGAAATGGTGGGATTCATCAATGGCATAAAATTGCTTTTCTTTTTTAATGATTTTATGTCCCTGTCTATATTAACCAATTGTTGGTCTGTAACTGTACTGTGGGAATTTCGAAACATCACTGCCAAATTTAGTTTCCTAATATATAATTTAAATTCACTAAGGCAGTCTACTATTTTGAAATTAACTGTTGGTACGTATTTCATACCCTCTTAGAAAATAACTGCAAATGGGTCGTACTAAGTGGGAGTTCTGTAATTGTATATTTTAAAATTCTTGTAACTGTTAATAACACCTTTCCTTACAATGGTGGACTCATCCCTACTACTTGGATTTAGCTCACCCCTCTGAACATCCCATGTTAAATTTACCAATTGTTGTTGTATTCCATATTTTTCGTTGGTTTGCCTATTTGGTAGTATTGGTGTTTCTTCCAGTTCCCTCCCCATTTCCAATCTCTCTGATGGTATTGTTGCCCGTTGCTCCGAAAATTTGAATCTCTATCACCTTGTTTATGGTATATATTGTCAAAATCTACCTGAGTGTTTTTGTATTTGAAATCAAAATGTTTTTTTTGTCCCAACTATATACCACACCTTTTTTGTATTGTTCCTTGTCCCTTTGTAATTTTTTGTTTTTCCTACTTTGTGCTTTTTTACTGTTGGCCTCAGCCATATTAAATTGTTTAATATATAAATTTTCCCACTGTACAAATAATATATCCTTCACAATCACTTCATTTAATTTTTCTACCTCATGCATCATTTTAACCAATTTTTCATCGTTATATTTAATCAACTTCTCCATATATTGCATACCAATCTGATCAAAAAAACTGTTGAAATCATCTTTTATATCATCATTCAAAGCCAGACCCATTGGGTAGTTAAAAAAATCTCAACCCCATGGGGTACTATACCAGACTTGATACATTTTGATAAATATGCATTATCAAGTTTTACACTATTAATATTGTTAAGTTTCTTACCCAAGGTATATATAAAGTCCTTAAGAGTTCCTTTGGGTATCTTATCTGCATTTGAAGTTTCAAGATGATTATCAGATTCAAAACCACAATTACTCTCTAAGAAATTCTTTAAAAAAAACATGTTTGTCCTGTTTCTTGTTATTATTATTAGGAAATTCTTGCGCAGAAACAGTACCTTTGTCACACTGCTGGGAAACCCCTGTGTGAACATAAGTTCTCTGTGGCATGACTCGTTTAGGTCTAGCACCCATCTGTTTAATTTCATCATCCGAATCACCAAAAGAAAAATCGAAGTTGTAATCCGTTACACCCATCCGACTGCTATTACGTTGTAGATTGTGTGAAAAATGCGTTGGTAAATGTATCAGATCAATATCTCCACATTTGTTCCCTTGTCCATTTGGTATTTCGGGTGTTCCTAATACTGGCAAAGTGAAACCCTCATTGCTCTTGGTAGAGCTGGCACGCTCCTCTCCGTGCTTACGATCTTCACCAATTTTACTTAGTGCGCCTAAAGGTGGAAGTACTTCCCCTAAAAGTTTAGTTGATTTAAAATTAAAATCATTGTGTGCCATATGCCATTTATGATCATTTATATTGCATTAGGCAGAAGGATGAAAAAAATGCTTTGTTTAGACATATACAAAAAAACAGTGACAACCACACCTTTAAATTTGCTATAATAGATAGTATTAAATTAAATCCTAGGGGTGGAGATTTTAAGACATCTTTGTTGTATAAAGAAATGTGGTGGCAGATATTAACAGATGCCACTACACCCCCAGGATTAAACGATTTTATTTCTATTAAACCACTGCTTAAAATGCATAGTTGATTACTGTAAGGAAATTCAAGTTTTAATTAATTATATATGTTGTGCATGATATATCAGTAATACTAGAATTATTGTTAGGTATGTATATGTACCTTTAAATGACATTTTTGTATTTTGGCGCCAAAAAGCTTTTAAACAGTGAATGTTTTAGTATTATTCTTCAGTTCTGATGAAGCCCGTATATGTGCGGGTGAACGCGCTTAACTGAATTGGAGTTGCATCGTTTGTGTGTTCAATATTTTATTAAACTTTTTACATCAACTTTTGGACTTTTAGTTCACATTTTATGGTACCAGTTGTGAAGATTTATAGGCGTCTCAAGACCGTGTAGCATTTTGGTTTAGCTACTTTCTGTTTGGTTCTGTTGTTGCTGCTATACCGAACTTCAGTCTGTTGTACAGTAAACAATGAAACAAAACATATGAACCGATAATGACAAAACTGCTCAATTCAGAACATTTCAACCATAAAAGGCCACTCAAACTTCTATCATTACAATCCACCAGTATCAGTCAGTATGTACAATCTCTGCAAGTAAAAGTTATCTGAATAATTCCACATTAAAAAGATCTGTAACTAATGAAAAGGTCGTTGCTATATTATAGTGTTTCATCTAAAAATTCAGTGCCTGTTGCCCTTGAAGAATAAATTGCCTATGTTACATTAAGAAAATGATAAACTGGTAATATTGCAATAGGGAATGGATGGCAAACTGACAACAGGTTCATAGTTACTAGGCATCTCATCTAAAGTAGGACATATTCAGGACTGTAGCATCCAACCAAGTTAAAATACAACACAGTATCAGCAATCCATCCACATGCTGTGGAATACTACTTCCCTGCAAGAGTTCAAGTCACCCCAAGACATATAATATCCAAAACTGCATACAGCAGGTTTACTACACTTTCTTTCCTGTGGACCTCAGAGTTACAAAAAAAGTTCACACGTCTACAGATTAACTACATTCTCTACAATTTGGTACAGTCTGTCTCACAGTCAATAAATTACAGGTATGCTGAACAGCCTATTTAGACTTCACTGCTCCACCGTCAATATATTTTATGTATTATACTAACATGCTGTTGGCCCAGGATGATCTTGCTTAAAATCTGTAATCTGCATCATTAAAACTCAAGTCTGAAATAGATTTTTTTAATTCCATTCCAGTTGCAATCTTCACCAAAGCGTAATCAAGATTCTCCTCTTTTATTGTAAGAGTTATTCAGTTCCATCATCAGTGGCAACTAAATCTGTCTCCAGGATAATTCATTGCCTGACAATGTATTTTAGGGATCTTTATCACTTTTATGCCTTTCCATCACAAAGTTCCACTCTGCTGTGTTCCTTCCCATTAAATAACTTCACAATTCATGTGTTATGAGCAGATCCAAGAAACAGACTACACTTTACAGTTCACACTTTTATATCTTTAAAACAGTGCAATACATGGAATTTCTAAAGTACATTATTTTTCTTTTCTTATTTCATTATTATATCCACCCTGTTAAAATATCTTTTACTACATCTCCTGCCCCAGTAGTTTGATATTAGGTTCGTAGGACGATACTGGGCTGTTGGCCCAGAGGCCCATATAAGCATAGTCAAGAATTTTACTCATGTTCCCACAAAGTCAGCACCTGTTTTCCCTGTCCATCAGGGACACAGGTGTGATCCCATGGGTATATTTTCTGTTTCTCATCCAGTTGTCCAGGTTCCTCTTAAAGAGGACAAGTGAGGTACTCTGCTTGACATGGAGAGGAAGTCTATTCCACAGATGGGGAGTCATTGGGACACAAATCTTTTTCAAAAACAAGTTCTGTTAATGTCACAGACCAGGTTGAGACCTTGCATGCATGTTGCGTGAGTGGAGTTTGACTTATGGATATGCCGCAACTCCATCAAGGCTGATTCTGAGAAGGCCTTGTCTGCCAGACACAGGTCACCTCTGAGCAGCCTGCATGACACAGTAGAGGGACAGGGCTTTTAGCCTATCTATGTAGGATAGGTGTTTGAGACCCTGGATTTTCCAGATCAGGAACCTCTATGGTGTCTCCAACTGCTGCAGGTGCTTGACGAGCTACATGCAGAAGGGGGCATTGTACTCGATAATGGGACTGATAAGGGAGGAGTACAGGGATCTTATGACCTCCTTCTTCCTGGATGAAATACCCTTACTTATGAGGTGGGCCATGTAGAAAGCCTTCCGTACAACAGAGACAGCATGGTGGTCAAAAGTCAGGTTGCTGTCAACCTGGGTGCCCAAGTCCTTCATGACTGATTGCATGCTTAGCACGTTGTTATTAATGTCATAATTACTGGGGACACCATTTTCTGCAAAGGGGATAATGATGCATTTCTTGGCATTCAGTTTGAGGCCATGCTTCTGGCACCAGTCATTAGTTTGGTTAAGGCCCACTTGGAGGATATTCACATCAATAGGGGAATTTATGACAGTGCCCAGCTTGCAGTCTGCAAATGTGGTCAGCCACAGACCACTGGGCTTGGGTTGCACCTCAGAAAAGTATATCCCAAACAGTAAAGGCCCCAAGACTAGTCCTTGGGGTACGCCGCTTGTTATGGGTCTACTACTAGAAGTGACTTCCCCTATTTTGACTGAGTGGGTTCTATCGGTGAACCCATCTGGTAACATATGGGTTGATGCCTAACTGGGAGAGTGTATCTATTATGCCCAAGTGGGGAATAGTGTAGAAGGCTTTGGATAGGTCAAGGTAGGCGGTCTGCACTGTCTTGCCCTCATCCATGGCTTAGGTGACTGTTTCAAAGAAGGCAACCAGGTTTGACAGGCCTGATCTCCCTTTGACAAAACCAAACTGTGCGGGATCAAGCATTTGGAGGTTGCCAATGTCCTTGTTTATAAGGTTCATGATAATGCGTTCCATCGCCTTGTAGATCAGGCTAATTAGGCTGATGGGCCCATAATTGCCTGGGTTCGTGGACTCTCCACCTTTGTGCAGAGGGATGACCGTGGCTGTCCTTCATTCTTCTGGGACGAAGCCAGTGCACAGGCCTTTGGTTGAGTAGGGTGCTTAGAGGGTGCTGAGAGCTCTTGGCTGAGTTCATGTAGGACACAGCCAGGGATGTTTTCGAGTCCCATGGAGGCTGTATTGTTTACCTTTGAGAGGGCATTAATAACCTGCTCCCTGGTGATGAGGGGAGGGGGCAGGTGCTGGGGATGCAAACCTTGTTATTCTAGCAACTTTCTAAGTTTATAAGAACAATATGTAAAATCTGTTCTTATTTGTGGGCCATTGTTCCCCAATTAACTGAGTTTTTGTCCAGATTTCTTTCACTAATAAGTTTATAGGTATGTGCATAAATAAACATTCTTGTTCCAAGCATCCATAGCTTACCTTAGAAAGAAACAGCAGTCTCACAACTGTCCCTACACTAACTGCTGTATTAGTACTTTCTCTGTATATGCAAACACAGTGGTAGCAAATGTGAACAATTAATTTATTACTTAAAACATCTGTCATTCATTCTTCTGTTTTACTCATACACAATGCCATCAGGTCCTGATACACTATCTTAAGTCATTATATTAATTTAAATATTTCTAAAGAACTTGAAAAGAGCCATCTGCCCTCATCTTGGTACCCCTTAATTAACATCTCCATTCTAAAAATAATTTGTTAAAGCTTTCTTTGTTTCTAAAAACTTCATTTTACAACCCCCCTTTCTCTGATTTTTAATCTGCCATCCAAATATGTAACCTAATTTTCATAAGCCTACCTCCTGTTCAGACAATGCTCTTCTTCGTTAGTTGCAACTCTAGTGAAAAAAGGAACCACTTTCTGATGCTTTCTATTCCATTATAATTTTGTCTCATTTTCCTTGAATAATTCACTTGTCCAGGCATGTGCATTTTATTACTAATTTTCCTCGTTTCATTTCCCCATTTCTCAGCTCACATTCAAGAACTACTTTTTACTTTTGAATACTTAGCATGCAATACAATTCTTGCATATCTTCAAAGCCCAATGCCTTGTGCACAATGTATTTAACCATTTTTGGTTTGTCTTATTCAGGTCTGTTTTAATATTTCCATTTTATATTACCTGTATTCGTCTCTATTTCATTCATATAAATATATGTTTGTATCTTTATGGTCTGAGAACTATTCTTCCATAGTTTTACTTATTTTTTTAGTCTTTAATCTGTTTTTGTAAATATCATTCTCCTAAACATACACCTGTTATTGTGTACACATGATGTATAAAAGCTCTGCTTCAATCTTTTCATACATCATCTGTATTTTTCCATTTCTTTTTTATTTCTTTATTTGAGTTTGTTTACGATGGTAAGGCACTGATCCTAACGGACCTTCCTTCAACTAAGCCTGGGACAGTGATACTTGGAACTATAAAATGAACAAATGTTTAAAGATTACACATTCAGAAAAAGAAACAGATGCACACTGTTCATTTTTTGTAAAAGAAAAGATGAAAAAAGTTTCATTTGTAGCATACTAGACAGAAGTAAAGGTATACATAGTTCACAAGAAATGCATATTTTAATAATGCTGTGATATTTACAATATATGCAATGAAGGATGAATAATGGTGATGGTATAACAGGAGGGAAAAGTTAAATAGAAAAAGGAATATAATCACGAGGGGGTTAGGAGAAGGACTGAGAGAGAGCAGTGTCAGCAGTGTGGAGATGAATGAATATATTGACTGTATATACGAATGGGACAAAAGAGTACAAAAAACTGTTGGGAGTATGAAAGAAAATTAAATATGATGTGAAGTTTAAGTAGGGAATTTTTTTATAGAACATTTACACGTAAAGGACTTATTGTGATGATGTTTTTCAGAGGTGCATAAATCACTATGGAAGTCTGCCCCATATTACTTCCCCTAAGAAACACAAATAAGGTCTTACCGTATCCCACAATGTTGCATTTTATTCCTAAGGATGGATACATCTTAAGCTATCCCTAAATGTAATATTCCATCTTTCTCATCCACCATGCCATAATCTGCACAACATTCTCTATCATGCTTTGCTTTAAATGCCCTCTTTGACCACATAAACTTTTGCCTGACTAGCATACCTTACAAAACAACTCCCTGTTTTTGTATACATTTTTTATTAAAACACGTGCTTCAGTGTTTCATTTTCTTTCACTTGAACCTGAAATTCCTTTCTGTAGTCCACACCCTCAATTGATCCTTGATTTTGCAAAAAATAGACTTAGTTTGTCAGGTAATTTCCTCCACTACCCATTATCATAGGCATACTATGGACTTGCTGTTTCAACATGGTGCTTCTATTTCTGACTTGATGGAAGAACTAATCAGCTGGTCTGACCTACCATCTTTGTTATTTCTCAGTGCATTTTCCCCCGTTACAGTCTCCCAATTTTGAGATAGCTAAATGCAGGAACTGGCATACTGTAAGCCTTTCAGCAGTACTTTAAGGCTGCTAATGCACAGATTGTGGAACGAGCGAGTAAACCTGCAACATTTCATTAAGTACCTGAACCAGTTTGAAACATGTCTGTTCATGGTCCTCATCCACTGTGCAGTTCAGATGTCTTCAAGAATTCAAATTCTGTATGTGCAGAAGACAGAGATGTAAACAGTCGGTCGCACAGATGCAGAAGACTGTTTCCATCTTCTGCTTCTGTGCGACCAGATGCAAAGGGTGTTCTTAAAGAAGAACGCCCTTAAAAAATTTTAAATTAAAAGAAAATTAATCTCCTGGTATTTTTTCCAGAAATATGCTGTCTGGTCCATTTTCTGGACAGTGTCCCTTATTCTGGGCAGTCTGGAAGAATTCCGGGTTGTTGGTAACCCTACATCGGAGTCATTGATGACTGAGGATTTTGCAGACAGAGGTGAACTGCGACCCATGTCAGAGGAGACCCAGAGGGCATTCCTCAGATCCTAGTTAGGGAAAAGATCCCAGGTAAGCTATTCAAGGTATGTCGGGGAACTGAGACATCTAGTTTAGTGCAGACATCACATCAAAAAAGAAGCATCAGAAAACTATTGCTCCTCTCAACCTCATCTTTCCTCCTCTAGGAAGAAGGAATTAATGGATTTCTCTTAATGATTGTTTAAGGCTATTTTGGCTCTGAAGTTTCCTTCTTTCTCTTCTCATCACCCTTCCCCCAACCCTCAAAATATTGCTGTGAATTCCTTTTCCTCTGAAAATGATGAGGCTTCTGATTCTGACCATTCTCTGGGCTACTCCTCTCATATGTACTCTCCTGGCTAAGTTCTTTCAGATGTTGACTCCATTTCACGTGATTATCCAGTAGAAGAAGCTTCCTTTGGAGAGATCTCGAGTATGATGAAAAAAATTTTAAGTGGAAGTTTAGGCAGATCACAAAGGTATAGAAAAGTTACTACAACCTTTTAGAAATGGCACCCCAGTCCTTTTGCCTTTACAGCTTGTTACTGTGGCTTTTTTGGATACTTTTCCATCCACTTCTGTTGCCTCTGACTCCCAGCCTCCAACTCCCAAAAGACCAAACAGATTTTATAAAGTTCTTAATGATCTTATGTTTCTGTTTAAAAGTCATGTGGCAGACCCTTCTGCAATTTTCCTGTCATCTGATAAGCCTTTTAAACTCCTTCCCAATGCCAGTGATTTCCCTTCAGACAAGGATAGAAGGGCTGTGGACAGGTGGGGAAAAAAGGTTAATACTTTCCTCTTCTTTGGGATTTGGGGCTATTAATTACCAAACTCAGATGACCAAGTACTTTATGTCCGTTTTAATTTCTTTAAAATTATCAGGCTACACAAGTGGTCAGACACATCATTAAATGTAGTTATGATGTAGAGTTATGATGTAGAGTCATCTTTCAGAGCAACTGCTTCAGGCTCTGTAATCTGCAGATATGCATGGTTATATAACCAGCTTATTTTTGAGAACTTGAAAGCAGAAATAGTGGACTCTCCTTTAGAGAAGGATCCCTTGTTTGGCCCTCAAGCTGCCAATCTTTCCAAAGACATATGTCTGGAGTGTTTCTCCCCAGGCTTCTGCTGAAAATGGTCTCTGTCCTAGTCGGAGTTTCCTGGTAAACAAATGTTAAATAAATAAAAACCCTTCTAGGGCAGGATAAAACCATGAATGACTGCAGGCGGCTTCTGTTAACCTTTGTACCTAGGTATCAGAGGAATTACCCAACCAAACCTACTAGTTTTTCAGAAGGGACCCATGGCCTAGTCAGAACACAGCAAGGCTCCCAGAAAGAGATTCCCAGATGAACCACAGATGAGTGCCTTTGTAATCTCCTTTCTCCTCTGCCTCCAGCCCTACTCTGTCCGTCTCAAAAAGGCTGACAACATCTTTCTCCACCTGGGTAAAGATTACCCCAGACAAATGGGTGCTGCTTATCATAAAAAATGGTTTTGCCATATCTTAGATACTGATTCCCCCTCTTGGACGGTGCAGTGGTGCAGCGGTAGCATTGTTGCCTCACAGCAAGAGGTTCTCTGGTTTGATTCTCGGCTGAGGTACCTTCTGTTTGGAGTCTGCATGTCCTCCTTGCGTTTGTGTGGGTTTCCTCCAGGTGCTCCGGTTTCCTCCCACATTATAAAGACATGCGTCTGGTGCATTTCTCCCCGGGCCTTCGCTGAAAATTGGCTTTGTTCCAAGTCGGACTTTCCCAGTTAACAAATGTTAAATAAATAAAAAATAAGTGGCATACCCCTACTTCCACACAGTCAGATTCCTCTGCTCCCACCCATGATAATTTTGGGCACAAGGCATAATAGAGCCGGTGCCATGAATTTGTGGGAAAGGGGTTCTACTGCAGAGTTTTACTAGTGAAAAGGAAAGAAGAGCTTTGGAGACCCATACTGGATCTCTCCTTAATAAATGCCTTCTTAAAAGTGCCATCTTTCAAAATGCTCTCTCTTTGTACTCCCTGCTAGCTTTCATTATGCTCCAGGCCTTTTTAGTGTACCTAGTTCTAAAGGATGCTTACCTTCATGTACCTGTTTGGACCCCTTTGCAGGGGATTCTTCAGGTTTGGTACTGGGTAAGCTCACTATCAATTTAATTTTGGGCTTTCCACAGCTCCAAGTGTTTTCAAAAAAGTGTCTGACACCAGTGATCGCCTTCTGGCAAATCCAGGGATTTCAGATTTTTCCTACTTAGATGCCCTATTAATCCAAACTACTTCACCACAAATTCTCCTTCAGCATCAGTTCATCCTCCTTCTCTTATCTCAATTGGGGTTCACAGTCAATAATGAAAAACCCTCCCTGCAGCCCTTTCCGAATCTAGGTTTTTTGACTGCAGGCCAAGGTGTTTAAGCTCATCTGCAACCAATTTCTTTTTCCTTGTTTAGCAGCACCTCAAGACATCCAAACTGCAGAACAGTGTGCCTTTTCAACTATTATAACTTACAATTAAAGTATACTTAAGAAACCCGAGATTGTGCCTAAATTAACATTTTAAAAGAAGATGAAGAGGTCTTCCGAGTTTCATTGTTCTCATGTCTCCGCGGGAATCAGAAACCACTAGTCCTTTTAATTTTGTACACAAGTTCGATGTATTGTTATCAACCAGTGGAGAAGCTGTGGATGACAAAACCAGAGTTAAAGAAATTTATTGGTGGTGGTGGGGAGTTATGAAATAAGCCGATTTTCTCCATAGAACAAGTTGTTTTATGGTTACCTTATTTGAAGGTGTACTTCAGAGCTGCGCAATTAAGGCTCATATACGTAACTCAGATGGTTGCAAATCAATGTAGAAAAGGTTAATGATGAAAACTGGAGAGGGAGAGTTTGTAAGAGTGAGTAACTAAACTTTTGGATCCAGGTCCATAAAGAGAATAGCAACAACCGTACAGGATATTATATTCATAATGTAGCTGAAAATATTCTAAGAAATAAGCTAGTACAGGAATGGAAAAAGGAGAATTTACTAACATATATGTCTGCAAGGAGGGGTGTAGAACATGTATAAGAGCTGGTTGGAATTTATTGGAAGAAATTGGCAAAAGTACCAAGGTATTGAGAACAACATAACTTAGGAGGGGAACGATAAATAGGGAGGGGTAAGGGTAAGCAAAAGTTTGGATTCCAGATTAGAGACTGCCTTTCCTATTGGTGATTGATAAGACAGATAAGGATAGAAGAGTGCTAAATGAAAAGACCAGCTCTGGTAGAGTTTTTAGTTGTGTCTAGAACGGAAGCAGCTTTTAAAAAGGGGGTAATTAGTAGGGTATATAAAATACTGGCTAACTATAGGACTCAATTAGAAGAAGTTAGAAAAGATTATGGCTCCCAAGTATGGATCTAACTTCAGAGGGTTTAGAACTGTTGTAAGGAAGTGTTTGCATAGGAATTGTTTTACCCCAGTTTGACTTTAGAGGATTTTTCCTTAGGTAAATAGCAAATGCTGAGATATCATAGGAGGGAAAGAGGTAGTCGGCAACACATTTTTTTGACAAAAGAAAAGCTCCCTTTGATGATGCGAGGTATTGCCAGGTATGCCAGGAGAAGTAGGGCAGTGGATGTGTAACACATGCCAGCACAGCTAGTTGAAATTTAATAAAGAATTGTATGTTATTTGAATATCAAACTGATTTGTACAGATGCTTGTGTTGAAAATGTGTTGGCAAAGTTGCTTGTGTTAAAAATGTACTAACAGCATGAATTGCTGAACAGAAAAAGAAATGTACAATGCATTATTGTAACTGTTTAAATGCATATTTTGTAACAGAGGTTACTGGAAGAGAATAGGTAAATCTCAATCCACCTGACTTTGGAAAATAGTAAGACATTAAATTACTGGGCCAGTATTAAGACATTAAATTACTAGGCCTAGGCAATAAAGATGTTATCTTACAGTTCTCAGTGCAGTCAGAGACAAAAAGTCCATCCTGGGAAGCTTTCTGCATTGTCATTGGGGTGAACTAATTGCTACTCTGGAAGGGTGGAGGTTTGAAATTGTTTTATGACTTCCAGAAGCTGCAGCATATCTTAGCAAGGCTCTGTGTGTGTGTGTGTGTGTGTGTGTGTGTGTGTGTGTGTGTGTGTGTGTGTGTATTATTGACACATAGGTGCTAAATTCTCACAGTTTCTAGCCAAGGGGGTTGCATGGGAACCAGAAACCAGTTGAATAGATGTATATGATGTCATTCTGTGATCCATCAATAAAGTGGTATTTTAATACTAGCTGAGACTGAAGTCTCATTGCACTCTGTTTTTGTACCCCAATTGTAATTTAGTCTGTTTACAGTTAAAAACATTCTCTAGAGTCTGCTTGCTCCTTGAACTGTTTAAAACTTTCATTTAGTGGCTACAGCTAGGAACTGTAATAGTATGCATTACTATAATTGCATTTTTATTTAATTGCTAAATTGTAAACTGCTTTTTCATACTGAGACTTGTATTTTCTCTTTGTGAGTGTTCTTGCTATGCTTTTAAAGTGAGGTTTCTGTGTTCTGCTCAGGTGGCATAATCTTGATAGAGGCCTGCTGTTTAGGTCAGGTAGTTTTGTTTGTTTCCTGTGTTTCTGGCAGACATTTTCTGCTGGTAGTCTGTCTTCATTATTATTGAAAGTAACAAGGCCTCCTGACCTTCTGTAGTATGAGTGATTGGGTAATAGGGGCTGAGGACTGGTATATAAACCCTGTGTCTTGAAAAGGTTATGCTTGTATTTTATCAGGCTGTGGATGGTATTTCATTACTGAAATTAAGTGGAAATTTCTTAAGATTCCAAGAGCAGGATAAGTTATTTCTACACTTATTTCACTGAACTGCACTTCTGAAAAGCTTATAATTGTGCTATACAGTTAATCTACTACATTTTGCACTGTTATAAAGCTTTTTTACTGTTTCATTGCATTTATGTACTGTTTTAACTGTATTTTACATTGCTAGATACTGTTTCATTACTCTAATTGCATATTTACTCAGTTACTTAACTGTAAACTGCTTTTTCATACTGAGAGTTGTATTTTCTGTTTGTGAGTGCTCTATCAAAGCATTTCTGATTTTTTGAGGTTTCTGTGTTCTAATCTAGTCTGTTTACAGTTAAAAGCATTCTCTAGAGTTTGCTTGCTCCTTGATCTGTTTAGAACTTTCATTTAGTGGCTACATCTAGGAACTGTAATAGTTTCCCCACCCACCCTTCCTAGTGTTGTGGTGTTCTTATACTTGGTGGCTTTGCAGTTGCCCGCCCATACTGTATATTTGGTCTGTGACACTCCTCCCTGTCTAGTGTCATTAGTTCATTCAATCTAATAGGGAACATTTGTGAAGGCCCAACCCACTGAGATTCTTAACCTTGAATTAACTTCTGTACCAGCTTTCTCCATTTCCACTTTACTGGGAAAAAAAGCTTGTTTCCCCCCTTTCCTGTACCAAGTCTTGTCCAGGTACATATTTGCTGTATCCAGGACTGTTTGTAAGCTCCTGAGCCCCCCCCCCCCACCACTTAACTAGGGTTAAACTATTCCTAGCGCCATAAAGTCTGCTCTTCAAATTTTCCCTTGCAACTAGTCAGCTTTTTAGTTTTCCCACTCAAATCTGTTTCTTTGAGCTCAGCACTTGTTCAGAACTCGTTGTAAGCACTAAATAAGCTACAAATTACTACAGCACTCAACTTCCCTCACTTGTCTAGAGGAAAACAGTTTTAGTACTTAATAAATAAGCACCTATCCAGGCATGTCTAAAAGTCATCTCCCAGTGTTTTCTTCTGTCTACCTGATGAATCTGGGCATCTTGGGACAATGCAGCAATTGCCTCATGTACACAGACAACCCTCTCCTCCTACTACCCAACACTACGACCTGTGAGGGATGCACTTATATAGCCAAACTGGAACAAAGCTCTCTTCACCCGAAGACTGGACTAGACAGTCAAGAGGAGAAGGTAAACACTTGCACGCAACACACTCATCACATAGTCCCACAAAACCTACACCACCAAAACACACACACAGAAGTACAAAACACACAGCTACATTCGCGGAGGCTCTCAGTAAAAATCTGACAAAACAACCGAGACATCCAAAGCAGAAATGCAAGCAACCTCTGCCCCCCCCAACACAACCCAATTACCCAAATGAGACACAGTCCACATACTCAGTGTGCCACTCAACTGCAGCCCATAAGGCATAACGTACCCAACACTGTAGTCATAGGTGACTCTATAGTCAGGCACACTGATGCTCCACTCACCAGACTAAACAAGGAGAAAGTTACCCTCAGATGCCTTTTCATGTGCCAGAATCCACCACATAATGTGTGCACTCACGTCACTCCACAACAAGTACAAATATGACATTGTCATTGTCCATGTTGGTGTGAATGACTTCAGACGTACCTCCCTGGACTACATGAAAAGAGACATGGAGGAGCTCTCCGATCTTGTAGCCAAGGCAGGTATGACCCTAGCCCTGACTAGCATCCTGCCATCACCCAGAGTGATACCACAGTACAAGGACAAAATTATTGACTTCAACAATTGGCTAAGCTTCTGGTGTCATTCTAAGGGAATCCAGTATCTGTCTGCCTGGGATGACATGATCGACAGACCACGCTGCTTTGCCAGAGATGGCCTGCACCTGTCTCCCTTGGGAATCTGGATACTGACAAAGGCTCTTGTCACCCCTATAGTGCCTTTTTTAGGCAAGGTTCAAATGACAAATTCACCACCGTAACAGGTACAAGCAAGCAAAATCTGAGGGTAATGCTACTCAGTACTAGAAGTCTAAACCTCAAAATGCACTCACTCGAGACACTTCTTAAAATGGAGAACATCGACATCTGTGCAGTGACAGAGACCTGGTTCAAAGCTCCAGAGAGCACCCCTGCATTACCAGGCCATAATTCATACCACACCTTTCGGCCACTAAACCCGGACCGAAACACTAAAGATGGAGGCGTGTCCATATTCATTAAGGATAACCACACCTCCAAGCTAGTTGCTCAGCATAATGCATCCGAGATTATCCAAGTTCAGCTAACTCTGGACAAAACCGCAATCCAGATTGTAGCTTGCTACAGACCCCCCCCCCACCATGCCCCAAGATTCCCACTCCTCTTTTCTTGATACACTGGAAAATATTAAGGTACAACCCAACTCTCTTAATAATGGGTGATTTCAACTACCCCACCATTAACTGGGAAAACTACTCGTGTACCAACACTTTTGCTCAAGGTTTTCTGGAATTCATCAATTCCAATGCCTTGGATCAACTTATCCACACCCCCACCAGGGGCAGCAATATCCTAGACCTGGTCATCACCAACATGGGCGACCGGTGTTCCGCACCAGAGGTCAACTAATCGTTGGTCAGATCCGACCACAAGCTAATCACCCTAGACATCCACATCCCGCTCCCACCCCCATTAGGAAAACAACCGTAAAATTTCTCCAAAGCCAACTTCACGCTTCTTAAGACAGAAGTGGCAAACTTCACGACACCCATGCAGATGGACAATAGAGGTACGACTGCTGAATCCTACACAAGTACACTTTATAAGCACTTACACAAGTGCATGGATCTCTAACAGAACCAAGATGCTATCCTCCAAAAAAGGAAGCCAATCTAATTGTGGTATGCCATAAACAAACTCTACAACAGAAGAAAGAAACTGTTGCAAAAAAGAATAAAATTCCACGATTGGAGGAACTCCCTGGTCAGCCTTAGTAAGAAGCTGAGATCCCTCATAAAATCCTCCAAAGCTAGTTATGAAAACAAAATCGCACTGATTCTAAAGACAACCACAAAGCATTCTATAGCTGTGTCAAGAATCTCAGTGGCAACACTCAGATCTGCTATGAGTTACAGCACAGTGAGACTAAATATACAGAACCAATTGATATTGCCGACATCCTGGCAGATAGGTTCAGTGCTAACTTTACCCCCGAAAGGGCCCATCTTTATACCGGAAGAATGCAAAGTTCCTGTAATTATGGCTGCACAGGTAAAAACCTTACTCTTCAAAGCCAAGAACACAGCATCATGGGACTTGACAACATTCCAGGCTGCCTTCTACATAGTCATAGCCTCACCTCAGGCTTTGTGCCCATTGAATGGCACACCATGATGGTTATCCCACTCCACAAAGGGGGGGGGCCACAACAGACCCTGGGAACTACTGCCCCATTAGCCTGATGAGCCTGTTCTGCAAGGCCATGGAACGTATCATCATGGAACTCATAAACAAAGACATTGGAAATCTCCAAACTCTGGACCCCACACAGTTCGGGTTTGTAAAAGGCAAATCATGTCTCCTAAATCTGATAGACTTCTTTGAAGCAGTTACCAAAGCCATAGATGAGGGTAAGGTGGTTCACACAACCTATCTAGATCTTGCCAAGGCGTTCAACACCATCCCCCACTCTGGAATTATAGATAAACTCATTAAACTAGGTATAAATCCCTATGTCACAAGATGGGTTGTCAGCTGGCTTACTGACAGAACCCACACTGTGAAAGTAGCAGACTCCATATCAGACTTCAGGCCAGTGACAAGTGGAGTACCACAGGGTTCAGTCCTGAGTCCTCTCTTGTTTGGTATCTACTTCTCTGAAGTATAGGCTAACACAGAAGGTCTTTGGCTTACTAAATTCACAGATGACTGTAAATTAGAAGCCATAATCGAAACTCCTAACGATGTGGACATCCTACAAAAGGGCCTCACTGAGACAGATGCCTGGTGTCAAAGCCATGGTCTCAAGCTCAATGCCAAAAAATGCATTGTCATCCCCTTTGGTAAAAACTCTGTACCCATGAACTACCACATAGGCGGTAGTCTACTTAACACCGAAAGTGTAATAAGAGACCTTTGGACACAGGTGGACAGTAGTCTCTCCTTTGATAATCACATCGCCACAGTAGTCAGGAAATCTTCTTTGTGGCACACCTCATCTCAAAAGGTTTCTCATCCAGAGAAAAAGAGGTCATTATTCCCCTCTACTCATCACTCATTAGACCCATTATAGAGTACAATGCTCCTTTTGATATGTACCTCACAAGACATCTACAACAACTGGAAACGCCGCAGAAATACCTCACAAAGAGGATTACTGGCCTCAAACAGATGTCTTATGCAGACCGACTCAAAAAACTCCAGCTTTACTCCATCGCATATCACCTACTCAGAGGCAATCCCTGCCTAACATACAAAGCTATGTCAAACCTACAGCTGTTGGACATGCCCCACTTAAAGAAATCCCAATCCCTCCGAGCTACATGCTCTAGGGACCTAAACCTTGTCAACACAATAAACAGAACATACTGGAGGGATAGATGCCTGTCCTAGAGACTTCCCATACTGTTGCCCAGACTACCTATTTATGTGAAACAGAGCTCCTCATTAGCACTCTTCAAGAAAAATCTTGATGATTGGATGGGTAATAGGAAATTCACCCCCGGGATCATGTCTGTGGTTCTGCTTGACAGGGGCACAGCAAAATAATTTTCTTGGGTGGCGAAAGCCAGGGTACCTTTTTGGCTAGGCTTGTATAGGCCCTAGGGCCAATAGCCTAGTACCTACCTATGAACAAACAAGGCTTTCTCACCTACTTCATGTTGCCTTGCTCTTGTAAGTAATCAAAGAATGATTCTTTACATGAGTCAGAAAAATATAGTGAGATTAGTTAAGTATTGTTTTTCTGTACTTGTCCACTGGTGTTATTTTTAATATTTCCTGTGAATGAAATTCTGGTGTTTATTGTAAGCAGATATTTAGTATTTTCATGTTTTTTATTATTTTGTTATAAAATATATTTAAACTTTTCCCTGTGGCTGGACCTTTAGAGAATGTTTTAATCTTTGAAAGCACTTATATCTGTTGTCACATTGTGGCCACTTTTGAAAGTCTGGCTGTTTGGTCAACATTGCCATTTATATTAATATTAATTTCACTCAGTATAATTGGGCACCTTTGTAAGAGCCTTGGAGTAGCTGGCTTTGGGGTATCTGGTGGCAGTGCAGCTACCTTAATATCTGGGCAGAAGGAGGCATAGCTAGTAAATCTGTGCCAGCCTTTCCCGTGTGTGTGTGTGTGTGTGTGTGTGTGTGTGTGTGTGTGTGTGTGTGTCAGCTACTTGGAGCAGGGACACAGAGCACTGGTTTTACAGGGAGGGTGCTGGAGGACTTGGCTTGGACACTTAGCTTGAGGACTGAACCCTACAATTGTGCCAGTGGGGAGGTCTTATTGTATTTATTATTTATTTAACATTTGTTGACCGGGAAAGTCCAACTTGGAATGAAGCCAGTTTTCAGCAGAGGCCCGGGGAGAAACGCCCCAGATGCATGTCTTTGTTCTTATTGGGGAGGGAGACAGAGAAACCAGACTGGGACTGTGTGTGTTCCCTGTGTGCTCTGTAGGGAAATTGTGCTTGATGCAGAGATCTGCTTCTGGAAATACTGGGTATATCCATTTTTGTTCCAAGTGAACGTCCCTCTCCAGTGCCAGTGGTAAGGATTCTGACTCTTTGATTACTGGCCCAAAGTGCAGATGTCACACTCCCTACAGTGTACTTTGATGAAAATGTTAGGGAATCAAATGGTTGTAAACAATGAAATAATTCTTTTGAAGTGGGATGCAAGATCTGAATTGGCTAGGCATTGCAACACCTACTAGGTTTAATGCTTCTGTGAGCCAAAAAAGCAATTACTAGAAAATGGAAATCCTGGCTCAGCAGTTCATACTGGGCTGTTGATCTGGATGTATCATTTCAAGATCTTGATTAGTCATTAGTCTTTTATATGAGTAACTGCAAACTAATTCCTTTCCATTTCATGAGGGTATGAAGAGTCAGGCATGGGGCAAATTTACACTTTCTCATATAGTCTACCAGGTTGCTTTTGAAGATGGTCAAAGAGCTACTCTGCTTAACAACTAGGGGAGGTGTATTTCACAGGAGATGGTTTACTGAAAGGTACATGCCCCCCCCCCCCACAAGTCCTTTTTGTGTTACAGTAAGTGTTTAGTTCTTTTGAGTGTGCTTTCATGATAACTGTTTTACAAATATGCAATAGGTTGCCCTGGACTGGATCCTTTGAAGCTTTGTAGGCAAAGCAAAGGTCTCCCCTCAAAAGTCTATATGAAATAGAGGAAAAAGAGAGAGGGAGATCTTTAAGATGGTCTGTATAGCACATGATGTTTTTGAAGCTAAGTCATATATTTTGACAGGTGCATACCAGAAAAGGGCATTTTATTCTGTTAATTTAGGAGTAAAGAGGATAATAACTTTCTTTGAACTGGGAGATGTACCCCTGCTAGTCAACCTGGCTAAATAGAAATAAGGACTTCCCCAAGATTGTAGATGTGTGGTAATGAAAGGGCAGTTAATTGTTTTTGAACATTCCTAGATCCGTAATGACTGTTTGTCAGTTTTTTTAGGGGATTAGCATCTATACGATACTGCATTTTTTACCGTTTAGCATTACAATGATGTTTGTCTGACTATTGTACAACACTGTATGTACATTTGTTGCAAATTGTTCTAGATAATGTATCTTTACATTTCTGTATTACTATATCTGTACTGTATTATGTATTTGGAACTTTTCTCCCTGGGCCTTCACTGAAAACGGGCCCCTTGGGCCCAGTGAACTTCCCCAGTAATTACACGGGAAATAAATTAATTAATTAATTAATTAATTAATTAATTAATTAATTAATTAAATAAAATGTCAAAATGTATGTGTATATGTTTGACCCTGCTATGTAATGAAGGAGTCAGCTAGAGAGTTTGTTAGCTCAGCAGTTGTAGTCATCCATAAATTTGGTAAGCCATGGACACCTTTTATCATCTTTGACGTCAAAGAAGTAAATATCGAACAAGACTGAGCCCAGGACTGATCCTTGGCAACCCCACTAGTAACAACTCTTTTAGAAAAGTTTGTGCAGCTATACTAATAATTTGTGTTCTGCAAGTGAACCAGTTTTGCTATTCAGTAGGTTACATAAGGCTTTTTATTTATTTTGATTATCTTGTCGATAGTGGCAGAATGTGGGTGATGTCATTGGCCTTCATCATATTGAGGTAATTGGTTTATACTGATTTACTTTCATCTAGTGTGTGAGTGGCTTGTTCATCGAGAGAATTGATAAGACTGTACTTTACTGGAATTAACTAGAAACAACTGAAATGAGACTGGAAGGAAAGGCTTTATTTGTTGATTACCCAAATTTGTGCTCAACAGGTGCTAGTCTCTCCTTTATGGGCCAAATTTTTGTGTACTTTCACCATAAATGTGCACACGTTGTAGTTTGATTAATGGTGCTTTATTACATGTTAACAGTATTCGAATACGGTCTCCAATAATAGTGCTGATAAACAGTAGCAGTCTGTACAAATTCTGGAAGGCTGGATAACCATAACAATGCTGATAGACATATCCAAAGTTTCTGTAGATATATTCTGATTCTCCTGAATTATATTAACTGAAACAGTCTTTTCCTCCTGAATAGTGTGGATATTTGACCTGATTTCAGTACTCCGCCTCAAGTGCCTATATCGCAGTCCAAAAGCTAACTTCTTTCTGAATTGCTGGATATTTAATCTTTTTTGTATGTCAGTCCAAATTAACTAACTTCACTCTTGCTTATGTGTTCATGGGTTTATAGGTAAGTATTAGGCTAGCTGCCCTTGCAAGCCATTTTAAGCTTTGCCAGTTTTCCCTTTTTGTGGTTGAATTAACCTGTTCCATTTGGTTAGAGATTGTCTTTACTTATCCCATGGTCGATAATTATGTATTACCCGTAATGAGAATAACTTGGATCATACCATAGATAATGTCAGGGGACGAATACATGGGATAAAGCATTTAGGAGCTGCTACATTAGTAGTTAAGAAAAATTGTTTATTAATAGGAGTGTAACATTTAAGGTACAGTGGCAAGTAATTCAGTGAAAAACAAATAGAGTTTGAAACTGTAGGAAATGAATAATAAATAGTGGCTTCTCCAGCAGTCTCACTTATTGCATTTAATAGAGCATTGCACATTTAATTTATTAATTTATAGGTAGCCAGTGTAGCTTTTCTTAGGCTAAAAGTGAATGTTTATTTAATGAAAACACCCAGACAAAGAACTAAATACATTCTCTCATGTCCTTTCAACTTAACCCCCAAACAAAGAACTAAGTACATTCTCTCATCCCCTTTTACCTTAGGACAAACACATGAAATTATGGATATTTTCAACTGTGATGCTCCTGCACTGGCCCAGTAATCATGGAGCCTCAATCCCCACCACTAGCAACAGTGAGGGATATACACAATAAGAGGAGAAGTACACACACAGTAAAGTACAATTTCTCTTAAGAGCACACACAGATCACAGGCAGTCTGGGGCTGGATGTTCTTCGTGTTTCACTGTTGCAATCATTACATTTGGGTAATCTGCTGGCAGGTTGCCCTCACTCGGCCTGATTAACAAAGTCTTGGGCCCTGCGTCGGTTGCTGTCCCTTCTTCCATGACGTCAGGTCGTCAGGGGTATAAAACATGCAGCCGACGCCATTTTCATCTGTCTTTCTTGCCGTGCGGTGCCCGAAGCAGAAGCAGTTCACAAGTGTCGGTCGGCCGACTCCTGAAATTTTGGTTTTCGAGTTTCAGAACCAAAATTTTCTACCTAAAGCTAAGTACCCCGTTGGGGAAACCTTTTCTTGCTCTTTACCGATGTCAGTAAAAGTTAATAATTGTATTTGTTGTGGGAAGCAAATACCTCATAAGGACTTTCATTTGTACTGTGTTCATTGCCTAGGCCCTGATCACAACGTGCCTTGCTGTCGGTTTTGTGCTAAATTTAATCAACACACTATTAAACGTCGGTATATTTTTGCATCTAAATATTTTGGCTCAAGATTTAACTATCCAGAAATATCGTCAGTTAGCAATCCGACTACCAGAATACACAAAAAGCGCAAAGAAAAAGACAGAGACAGACCATTGAGGTCCAAAACCGACGACGAAGCTTCTTCTAAGCCAGTCGCCGGTACTCGGTGAGATGCTTTCGCAGCCCCTGATACCAGCTACTTTTGATTCGCAGGCCTCTACTGAGACCCATTCGGAGTCCGGTGTGCCGCGAGAAACTTTAAGTATTGAACCCGCGGATGTCTCTACCTTAGATGGGTCCGGAGCTGCTGAGCAGGCACCGGCTTCTGAGGGTGTTTTCAGGCCTAAAGATTTGTATATTAAACCAACGCCATCTTCAAAACCTAGGCCAAAATCAGCTCCTATGTCTAAAAAACTGACGCATGGACCACGTGCACAGGCCCCTATGCCTAAAAAACAAATGATCAAAATATCTGAGGATTTAATTACCTTGATCAGGGGTTCCCATCCCCCTCCTGCTAAGAGGCCTAGGCAAGGCACTGACTATGAATCATCAGATCAGGTTTCTATTTCTTCTGATTCCTCTTCTGATCGGGAATGATCTGTTCCACCTTATGAGGACTCTGATACAGAGGATTCCATTCCTTCTGCCTCTCCCCCTGAGGATTTTTCTTTTGGGGAAACTTTACACGCCTTAAGGGAACATTTCAACTGGGAGAGTCAGGATTTCTCAGAATCTAAATAGAGGCTTAGGGATTTCCTTCTACTTCCTCAGCATAGGCCTTTGGCTATACCTCCTGTTCTAGACATTGTTGATGTTTTCTCAGAATCCAGCATGGCTCCTGATTCCCTGCCTCCGGCTTCTAGTAAGCCAGACAGATATTACAGGGTTCCTGACTCCCACAAATTCCTTTTTAAAAACCCTACTGCTGACCCTGAAACCATTTCTCAAGGTCCTAAGGGTGTTAAGGCCTCTACTGCTAAAAATCATACCCCTTCTGATAGAGACTCCAGGGCGCCGGATAGATGGGGTAAGAAGGTTTACACGTCTGCAACCTTGGCAATCAGGGCTTTAAACAATTTCATATGCTTAAATCTCAAAAGCATGTCATGGGCTTACTTAAACAGAAAATGATGTTGATTTCTGACTGTGTGGAAATAAGAGTTGCAGGATTTGTTGCATTCAGCTGAACAAGTTGGAAAGCATACTTTGCAATGTGGTTTTGATTCCTTGGAGGCCTCTTGCAGGGCCGCTGTAACTGGATTTGTGATAAGAAGGCATCCTTGGCTCAAGGAGCAAAATCTGCCTGATCATGTTAAAGCAAAATTGTTGGATGCTCCTTTACAACAGGGCAGTCTATTTGGTAATAAGGCAGAAGAAGTTTTGAAAAAGATGGAAGATAAAGCTAAATCTATGCAAACTGTAAAAGATTTCCTGCAAGTGCAGCCCCCCAGGGTCAGTAGGCACTGGCCTACTAAGAATTGGTCCTTTCCAGTACCTACCAGAGCTGCTCAGGTTAAACCCAGACACTCCAAAGGCTCCAGGTTTCAGTCACATGGAACTTACAGAACAAAACAATGGGGTGCCTCCACCTCCAAATCTGGAAGTAACAAGGCTCCTCCCTACGGTAAACAGTCTCAATGACTTTCCTCTGCCATCTCCAAGCACTTATCTTTTGGCAGCCCCTTTGGGGGGGAAATTTGCATCTAATTACCCAGGACAAATGGGTTTTAAATATAGTATCCCAGGGAAACGGATTTAATTTCCACACGTTGCCAATCCCAAACGGATGACAAGATTTGCAGCCAAATCAGTGGGCAGAGGCCCAGAGACAAGTTATGTCCCTCATGAATATGGGGGCTATTCAACCAGTACCAGAAAAGGAAAAGGGAAAAGGTTTCTATTCAAGACTTTTCCTGGTACCCAGAAAGACAAATCAAGGTGTCCAATTCTGGACTTATCCACTCTAAACACATTTCTGGACATTCCAAAATTCAAGATGCTGACTCTACAACAGTTACTGCTTATGCTAGGCAAGGATGCCTGGTTGGTAACTCTAGACTTAAGAGGCTTACCTGCATATCCCAATCAGGGAATCTTGCAGAAGATACCTCCACTTCAAAGCAGGCTACTTGCATTACCAGTTCTCTGCACTGCCCTTTGGCTTATCTAATATGCCCAGGGTCTTCACAAAGTGCCTGGCACCAGTAATTGCATTTTGAGGACAAAGAAACATTCAAATTTTCCTTACCTGGATGATTGTCCATTTCAGGTAGAAAACAAGGACACACTTTTACAGCATCTGGCATTTATAAAAAGGCTTCTAACTTGTCTACGGTACACCATAAAAGAAAAGAAATCACAACTGGTACCCTCTCAAATAATTACATTCCTGGATGCAAGCTTGAATACAGCTACCCAGATGACTTACCTCACGCCAGAAAAACAAATTCAATTGATGACTTACTGCAAACAAGTGGCCACAAAACCCCAGCTATCTGCAAGACAAATTCTGCAGGCCTTGGGGTTCATGGCTTCTTGCATTCTACTAATTCCATATGCAATACTGCATATGAGGAAACTTCAATGGTACCTAAAAAGCTTATGGAGTCAACGTTGTCACAGCCTGGAAACAATAATTCCTATCATTCCTTGCCTGCAGCAAGAGTTCCTATGGTGGGCAGAGGCCTGTCACCGAAACATGGGACTATCATTCATTCCACCCCCTGCCACCCAAACCCTGACTACAGACGCATCTGATTATGCTTGGGGAGCGCATCTGGCAGGGAGATGCATTCAGGACGAATGGAGCCCAAATCAAATGCTCCTACATATCAACCAGAAAGAGATGCTAGTTGTGCAGAATGCTCTGACAGCCTTCAAGGACTATCTTCATCCAGGGCAACTACTGAAAAAGATGGACAACACCACAGTCATGTGGTACATAAACAAGCAGGGGGGGGGGATACCCATTCCTACCCCCTTTGCAGACAAGCTATGGCTTTGTGGAACACGGTCTTGATTTACCAAATACATCTATAAGCTCAATTCCTGCCAGGAAAGCAAAATACTCTGGCAAACGAACTAAGCAGAAACCTTATGCACCCACATGAATGAAAACTGGATCCACAAATCTTCAGCATGTTGACACGCAGATGGGGAAGCCAAGACATAGATCTTTTTTCCTCACCCCAAAACAATCAGTTGGACAAATTCTGCACAAGAATTCATCACAAAAAAGCTTGGAAAAGTGGATGCTCTATCCTTCAGATGGAAAAAACTATCAGTCTATGCCTTTCCCCCTCTGCCTCTGCTCTCCAAGGTCTTTCTAAAAGTCAGACAGGAAAAACTAAAAATGATTCTGATTGCTCCAGACTGGCCTCGCCAACACTGGTACCCGCTCCTATGCAATATGTCACACCTTCCTCCATGGTACCTGCCTCAGACACCTTATCTAGTGTCTCAGCAGAACTATCAAATTCTGTACACTCCGCTCCAAACTCTGAATCGTGCAACATGGCTAATCAAATAATTTCACCAGTTACATATCTCAGCAAACCTGTGATGGATGTCATTTTGGAGGCTAGAAGGCCTAGTACTAGAAAATCTTATGCTGATAAATGGAAAAGATTCTGTGCCTGTAACCAAGTGCAAGGAATAAATGCAACAATGACCAATATCCCTCAGATTCTGCAATATTTAACTGAGATGCTTCACAAGGGCCTATCTTTTTCTTCCATAAAAATCCATGCCTCTGCCATTTCAGCTCATTGCAACACAGAGCCTCCCCTCTTTTCTCATCCCCTGCTAAAGCAGTACTTCAGAGAGGACAAAAATTTGAGAACTCCCAGGAGAGCACCAACTCCTGCATGGGACTTCAATTTTGTGTTGGAAAAACTCACCCTCCCTCCTTTTGAATCAGCTGCTACTGCAGACATAAAATTTCTCTCTTGGAAGACAGCTTTTCTTTTAGCAGTCACTTCAATTAGAAGGATTTCAGAACTACAGGCTCTCATGGCAGTGTGTGGAGCCTTTTATTATTTTTTACCCGGACAGGGTGGCTCTCAGGACCAATCCATCCTTTATGCCTAAAGTGGTATCTAGTGTGGGTTTTAATCAGACCATCCATCTGCCAACCTTTTTCCCCCAAATCCACAGAACAAGGGTGAGTGGATTCTGCATTCATTGGATGTGCACAGACAACTAAGAATTTTCTTCGTGTTTCACTGTTGCAGTCATTACATTTGGGTAATCTGCTGGCAGGTTGCCCTCAGTCGGCCTGAATCCCAAAGTCTTGGGTCCTGCGTCGGTTGCGGTCTCCTCTTCCATAATGTCAGGTCATCAGGGGTATAAAACATGCAGCCAACGCCATTTTCTTTAGTATTCCTTGCTGTGCGGTGCCCGAAGCAGAAGGATTTCGCAAGTGCCGGTCGTCCGACTACTGAAATATTCGAGTTTGAGTTTCAGAACCGAAGTCTTCACTAAAGCTAAGTACCTTGTTGGGGAAACTTTTTTCTTGCTTTTTACCGATGTCAGAAAAAGTTAATAATTGTATTACTTGTGGGAAGCAAATACCTCATAAGGATTTCCATTTATACTGTATTCCTTGCCTAGGCCCTGATCACAATGTGCCTGGCTGTCAGTTTTGTGCTAGATTTAACCAACACACTATTAAGCGTCTGTATATTTTTGCATCAAAGTATTTTGGAAACAGATTTAACTACCCAGAAATGGAAACAGATTTAACTACCCAGAAATGTCGTCAGATAGCAATCCGACTACCGGAGTACATAAAAAACGCAAAGAAAAGGACAGAGAAAGGCAGTCGAGATCCAAAACCGACGACGAAGCTTCTCCTAAGCCAGTCGCCGGTACTCAGTGAGGCGCTTTCGCAGCCCCTGATACCCGCTACCTTTGAGTCGCAGGCCTCTACCGACACCCATGTGGAGTCCAGCATGCAGCACGATACTCAGGGTATTAGACCGACTGATGCATCTCCCTCGGATGGGTCCAGACCCACTGAGCAGGCACCGGCTTCTGAGGGTGTATTCAGACCTCAACATTTGTATATCAAACCAACAGCTGCAAAAACAAAAGCAATTTCTAAAACTAAAAAAATTACGCATGAGCCACGTGCACAGGCCTCTATGCCTAAAAAACAGATGATCAAAATGGGTGAAGACCTTATTACCTTGATCAGGGGTACCCATCCCCCTCCTGATAAGAGGCCTAGGCAAGACACTGATTATGAATCTTCAGATCAGGTTTCTATTTCTTCTGATTCCTGTTATGATCAAGAATTATCTATACCTCCCTATGAGGATTCTGATGCTGAGGAGTCTATTCCATCTGCATCTCCTCCTGAGGATTTTTCATTTGGAGAAACCTTGCATACTTTGAGGGAGCATTTTCAGTGGGAGAGTCAAGACTTCTCAGAATCAAAACAGAGGCTCAGGGATTCCCTACTTCTCCCTCAGCACAGGCCTTTAGCCATTCCCCCTGTTTTAGCCATTGTGGATGATGCGTTTTCAGAATCAAGCTTGTCCCGTGACTCCTTACCTCCAGCTCCCTGTAAGCCTGACAGATATAAGAGGATCCCTGACTCACATAAATTTTTATTTAGAAACCCTGCTGCTGATCCTGAAACTATTTCACAGGGTCCAAAGGGAGTTAAGGCCTCAACAGCAAAAAATCCTACCCCCTCTGACAGAGATTCAAGGGCACTGGACAGATGGGGAAAAAGGTTTATACATCTGCAACCTTGGCAATCAGGGCCTTAAACTGTCAATTTCATATGCTTAAGTACCAACAACATGTTATGGGATTGCTGAAACAGAAAATGATGTTGATTTCAGAATGTGCAGGAAAATAAAGAATTGCAGGAATTATTGCATGCAGCTGAACAAGTTGGAAAGCATTCTTTGCAATCTGGTTTTGATTTCTTAGAGGCCTCCTGCAGGGCCGCAGTTACTGGATCTCTGATTAGGAGGCATGCCTGGTTAAAGGAACAAATTTGCCTGATCATGTTAAAGCTAAATTGCTAGATGCACCTTTACAGCATGATTCTCTGTTTGGTATTAAGGCAGAAGAGGTTTTAAAGAAAATGGAAGACAAAGCTGTCTTTGCAAACTGTTAAAGACTTCTTATAAGTGCAGCCACCTAGATTCAGTAGACACTGGCCTACTAAAAATTGTCCCTTTCCTGTGTCAGACATAGCTCAAAGGGGCAAATCCAGATGCCCTAAGGGTTCCAGATACCAGGCGCAAAATTCATACAGGTCAAAGCAATGGGGCGTTTCCACCTCCAAGTTGGAGGAGATAAAGCACAAACTTGCAGAAAGCAATCCCAATGACTTCCCTCTGCCTTCACCAAGCACTTATCTTTTGGCAGCACCCATAGGGGGAAAATTAGCACTTTTTGCTCAAAATTGGCAGTTAATAACCCAGGGCAAGTGGGTACTAAACATCGTATCACAGGGATACAGATTCCATTTCCACAATCTGCCAATGGCAAATGGTTGGCCAGATCTGCCAAACAATCAATGGGCAGAGGCACACAAACAGGTTATGTCCCTCATGGATGTGGGGGCCATTCAGACAGTACCAGAACAGGAAAAAGGACAAGGTTTTTACTCAAGGCTGTTCTTGGTACCCAGAAAGGACAAGGCCTGGCGGCCAATACTGGATTTATCGATTTTGAACACATACCTGGATATTCCAAAATTCGAAATGCTGACTTTGCAGCAGCTTCTGCCCATGCTGGGCAAGAATGCTTGGCTGGTGACATTAGACCTAAAAGAGGCATACCTGCATGTCCCAATAAGACATTCGTGCAGAAGATACCTCAGATTCAGGGCTGGCTTAATGCATTACCAATTCTCTGCAATGCCCTTTGGCTTATCTACTCTGCCCAGAGTCTTTACAAAGTGCCTGGCACCAGTAATTGCATTTTGCAGACAAAGAAGTATACAAATATATCCTTACTTGGATGACTGTTTCATTCAAGCAGAAAACAAGGACATTTTTCTTCAACACCTGGTGTTTGTGAAAAGGCTTCTGACATGCCTAGGGTACACAATAAATGAAAAGAAATCACAACTGGTACCCTCCCAAAAGATAACATTCCTGGGTGCAAGCTTGAATACAACTGCCCAGATGGCTTACCTCATGCCAGACAAACAAAGACAACTGACTACTTACTTCAAACTGATGGCAACAAAAACCCAGTCTTCTGCAAGACAAATTCTGCAGGCTCTGGGCTTCATGGCATCCTGCATACTACTGATTCCATATGCAAGACTGCATATGAGGAAACTTCAGTGGTATCTAAAAAGTTTATGGAGTCAACATTCTCACAGTCTGAAAACAATGATTCCTCTCATTCCCTGCCTGCAACAGCAGTTTCTATGGTAGGCAAAAGCATGTCTCCAAAACATGGGACGGCTATTCACTCTACCCCCTGCCAGCCAAACCATGACAACAGACGCATCAGATTATGCCTGGGGGGCCCACATGGCAGGAAGATGCATTCAGGGCGTATGGTCACCAAAACAAATGCATCTGCATATCAACCAGAAAGAGATGCTAGCTGTTCAAAATGCCCTAACAGTCTTCAAGGACTTACTTCATCCAAGACAACTACTGATAAAGACGGACAACGCCACAGTCATGTGGTATATAACCAAGCAAGGGGGCACACACTCATACCCCCCTCTGCAGATTAGCCATGACACTATGGAACACAGCTTTGACCTACCAAAGACATCGTCAAGCTCAATTCCTGCCAGGAAAACAAAACACTCTGGCAGACAATTTAAGCAGAAACCTTATGCACCCTCACGAGTGGAAACTAAATCCAGAAGTCTTCACCATGATAACAGAGAAATGGGGGAGCCCAGACATAGATCTGTTTGCCTCTCCCCAAAATTATCAATTGAAAAGATTCTGCACAAGGACTTATTACAGACAAGCATGGAAAGTGGACGCCCTATCCTTCAGTTGGAAAAACCTATCAGTTTACGCCTTTCCTCCTCTGCCTCTTCTCCCCAAGGTCCTCCTAAAAGTCAGATGAGAAACCAAATATGATACTAATTGCCCCGGACTGGCCCCGCCAGCACTGGTACCCAATCCTAAGGAGCTTGTCTCAATAAACAGCTTGGACCTTGCCTCAAAGACCACAACTACTGTCCCAGCAAAACAATCAGATCCTGCACAATCTACTACAAATTCTGAACCTGGCAGCATGGCTGATCATGTAGTTATACAAACAACACCTCTCAGTAAAATGGAAGAGATTATGTGCTTGGAATCAAGCACAAGGAACTGGTACAGCAGAACCAAATATTCCTCAGATATTGCAATACTTAACTGAGATGCTTGACAAAGGCCTATCTTTCTCATCAATTAAAATCCATGCCTCTGCCATTTCGGCTTATTACAATACAGAGCCACCAATCTTTTCTCATCCTTTACTAAAGCAGTATCTTAGAGGAGCCAAAAATTTAAGGCCTTCTAGAAGATCACCATTGCCTGCATGGGACCTCAATTATGTGTTGGAAAAGCTCATCCTGCCTCCATTTGAACCAGCTGCTACCGCTGATATAAAGTTCTTATCATGGAAAACAGCTCTGCTTCTAGCAATTACTTCAGTAAGAAGAGTTTCAGAGCTCAAGGCCCTCATGGCTATAGAGCCTTTTATCGTATTTTACCCAGACAGGGTATCTCTGAGGATAAATCCTACAGCTATAGGGTTGAGATCTCAAGCCAAAACTTCCAGCACCCTCTCTGGCCAACCAGTGTCCTTTGTGTCCCTGCCCAAGTAGCTGACACACACACACTTTGCGATTTGATTTATATATAAACACACACACCCACACCTGGGAAAGGCTGGTGCAGGTTTACTTGCTATGCCCCCTTCTGCCCAGCCTGTAAGGTAGTTATCACTGCCAACAACCAACTCTTATCAGCTATTCTAAGGCCCTTACCAAGGGGTGACCAAACTTAGTGTGTAATGTTACTAATAATCCAAATAGTAAGTGTGACCAAGACTTTCAAGGGTATTTAGGAGTAGCCTGTACAGTGTCACGAAATACATATGTAAGTACTCTTAAGATCTTAAATATGTCTCTCAAATATCAGCCACAAAGATAGAATAATAAAAGAACAAGACAATACTCATTCAACACAGTTACTTCAGAGTTCAAAATCACAGGAAATATTTTAAAACAGCATTGCAGGACAGTCTCAAATAAATACAGAAAACATCTAAACTAATCTTTACTATATTCCTATCTATAAGTAAGATACTATTTCCTAAATCTTACTTGCAGATAACATGCAGGTGGAAGGGCTGTTGATGGTTGTTTCTAGGTCAAAGACAAAATACAAAATGCACACAATCTCTCTCTTGAGAGAGTTCTTAAATTACTATCAGTCATTACAGTACTGCTGGGTCACCTTGGATGACATCACTCTTGTCACCTGCCTTCAGTTCCCAGGCTACTAAAAACTAACATCTCTTTGTTAAAAAACACCTATCTCTTAGATGGGCAGCTGCTAGGAAGTCATAAAGCAATACAACAATTTACATTTTAAACCTAGTAATTACTTTTCTCAGACAATAGAAAGAAATTTCTAGTTCTAGACATCCTGTCTCCTTGCTGCATTAACTAACTTTTATAGCACATAGTAAAGCACTTAATTTCAACTTATTTTCTTGAAGTTTTGTAAGTTAATCTTCTATGTTCCAGCAGGATATGTTGTGGTTACATTCTTGAAGCTCAGTCCGTGACATACAGTTCTGTGTAAATCATATCAATATTCATAAATGACAAGGAATTATTTACAATATTCCAGATAGCTGGGCTGGCAGTGTCACATCAACAAATGAAGTTTACCCCTCCAGTTGCCTCAGTGCAAGCTATTTCTTACTTTTCTGAGGGGAATATAGGTAGCAGAAGAACAGATAGCAGTCTCTGTGAACCATTGCTGTAACTTTGAGCTTTAGCATGAGTAACCTTAATTTTAGAATAATTTTAGAATAAATAATGCCTGCTGGTGCATATGTTTTGGGGCAACTAGAGGAGAAAACTTCATTTGTTGTAAATATACATTGTGTTGTATGTTTGTCCTAAGTTAAGAGAGGATGAGAGTCTGAAAATGTATTTAGATTTTTGTTTGGATGTTTTCATCGAAGGAAAAAGTCATGGTAAATGTGATATAGGTTCAAATGAAGATGAGAAGAAGCAACTGCTTAAAAGATCAATCTGCCAAGACCGTGTGTACATGCAAGTTAGAAGTTAAAAATATACATTCAGAAGAACTGTCATCATGTATACTAGATGGAATTTACATTGTCTTGCATGTATAAACAAAAAGAGAAAATTTTATTCTATTAAGAAATGTCGAATGTAAATAGATATGTTGCAGAAGACCCATTTGTGTAAAAATGAGCATATGAATCTGACAGAGATCTTCAAAGTGGACGTTCAGCAGAATGCCAGGGTCAAAGGGAAAAAAAGGAATAATGATTGCTAGAAGAACTTCGAGTAACAGAAGGAGTGGGAAAAGGACAATAATGGTAGATTTGTGGCAATTTTCTTCTTGGCTTTTCATCAATTTTGGAGGGACATCCAGTTCTTTCCAACATCACTGTTGTCCTGTATTTTCTCCACTTTTTGCTGACCATCTTCACTGTGTTCCATGCTACATCCAATCTGTGGAAATCTCTATGTACCCTTGTCCGGACTGATACCTTTCGACAATGAGATCCCTTTGATGCTTTGTAAGCTGTCTGCGAACCATCGCTTTTGCTGTAGCAGGCAAATGAGTAAATGTCAGGAAATTCGTACTAGGACAGCAGAAATTTATTTGGCGTTAATCAAAGTCTCTTTAATTGATGGCAGGTGTGTACCCAAGAAGACTGAATACTGTAATTAAATCAAAAGTGCTTCAACAAAGTATTAGTTTAAGCATGTGCACACTTATGCAACCAGCTTATTGTACGTTTTTTTTATTTTTATATTTTTCTCCTAACGGATTTGTTTGTTTTTCAATTGAATTGTATAGGTTATAGGTCACATTAAAGGTGGGAAAAGTTTTGAAATTATTTATTGTGGTTTCATCTTTTTATATCACAAAAACCTGGCATTTTAACAGGAGTGTGTACACTTTTTATATCCACTGTATATCAAATTGTTGTGACATGCATACAATACTATTCCAGATCATGCACTGAGAAAAACTTCGATAAAGATAGGTGCAGGGTAATGTAGTAAAGTGAGATACTGAAGCATTCCTACTTGTTAAATCAGAGGCATTTAAGCAGTGGGTAGTGGAAATTATTTGATAGTTACTAGGGAAAATAGACATCACTTACAAAAAGATTGCTACATAGAGGGATAACATGAAAATGGAGTTTAAACATAGGATAAAGGTAAAAGAGAAAGAGATATTGGAAAGTAGTACAATTAATTTAGAACAGAGATGATGCAAAAAGTAGAATGTTAGAAAATACTACTGTTGTTGGTGGGTCTTGATGCAGAGACAGCATTTAAGAGAGGCAGATGAGAATTTTATGGGTAAGGCAATTGACACATTTCCACTTACTGATGGAATAATAGGGTAAATTAGGTGGATGTATGAATGGTTGGATGCAAGCATTAATGTGGAAAGGTTTCTTTTTGACAAACTGTTTGAATAAAGGAACAAGGCAGGGATATCCTCTTTTCTGTCTCCTATTTGCTTTATTTTTAAAATAAGGGACTGTCAAACTCAAGGATATAACTGGTATGGTAATCAAGAAATCTTAGCTTTATTTGCAAAGTGTACTATTTTATACTTAAGTCTAGAAAGTGACATTATTGTGTTCTGGAATACTTTGAGACAGTTCACATCTTTTGGGGATGTAAAATTACTCAAGATAAAACAAAAGCTGTAGCAGTAAACTGCATATCTATACATGAATTGGCTCATCAATACCCCATATTTATGGGGACATGATAAGATGAAGAATTTAAGTATATGGACTCTCCCTTTTTTAATTTCTCCAAGTCTTTTGGGTTTCTATTACCATGAAGGAATAGACCCTCATTCCTAAGTCAAAGTGTGATTAAAGTTCATGAAATTAGTATTGTTTCAGTCTTTGATGTCAGCCAAAAATGCTCTTTGCAGCACCCACGATGTGCCCAGTAATGACTCCTCCTGCAATTCTTATGTACTTACAAGTTTTGGTATCATATCTAAATACAAGTGTAGATTCTTTTTTACAAATCCCATTGCTCCTAATACTGTTGGAACTGTCTGGGTATCTTTCTACCACATTGCTCTTGTTTCTGCCTCCACATCCTCATATTTTATGACTTTGTGTCTTTCTGTAGGTAAGACACTGATTTCAATGATCAATGCTACTTTTGTCTTTTTTCTCACATCTATCTTTGAACTGTTGGTAATGGGTGAACCCATGTGATGTAGACTTCATCATTTTCTGTGATGCTTTGTGGCTCATGTTTCCAGTTTTTCAGCTACTTCAATACCATAATGTTTACACAATCCCCAGTGCAAAAGTCTTGCCACATTATAATGATTTTCAGTATGCCATTAGTGTCATGATCAGCAGTGAGGTGAGTGACTGTTTCCAGTTCTATTTATAAAACCTACATTTGTCTGTTTCTCCCACATGTTTAATGGACTTCGTAAACCAACGTGTGCATAACCCCATTATCTTGGGCCGCCAATATTAACCTTTCATCTTTTGGTTTTAATTTGCCTCTCCTTAACCATTCCTGCATTCAATCTTGATCAACATGAGGTTCTTCCAGAAATTTTCTATAATTGCAACTATATTTATGTATTTTCCACATTTCTTGCGTTCTCATCTGATCCTTCACTTTGTATTCTTTCTTTTGTTTTTTTTGGCACATTCTGTTGCCGCCGGGTTTTTATCTACTTCTTGTTTGATTTCCATTCCTGCTTGATGTCGATATGCCTCTTCTAGACTAAGCAGGGAAGTAATCTTAGATTTATTGTGCTCATGTTTTAAAACCTGCACTACATTTGGTTCCTGTGAGATCAGCAGATGTGTGCAGTCCCACGATTGCAGATCTATACATGTAATCAGTTTCAAGGAGGCCCATACCTCCTTCAGAATGGGGAATATATATTCTTGGTATGCACTGATTTTTATAAATCATTTGGTGAGCATGAAGCATCCTTCTTGTTTTCCTATCTAATTTGTCCAACACATTTTGTGCCCAGTCAATCACTCCAAAACTGTAAGTTAGGATAGGAAGAGCAAATTTGTTTTTAGCTTGAATTTTGTTCCTAGATATCAACTGTTTTCAGGATTAATTTGTCTTCCAAAGTATTTCTTACTAAGCTTTATTTGCAATTGTTCATGTGTTATTGTTGATCCTTCATCAGTTCCCAAATATTTATACACTCCCTCCTGCTCAAGTTCTTTTATATCACATTCTTGACCCAAACTGATGATGTTATGTTATCCTATCTCGCCTTCATTCTTACTGGTTGGGTTCGGAACCGATCATCGATTCAGACTTAACTGTATACTAAAGCACGAAGACTTCCACTTGGCTTGTGGCTAAATCTTTACTTCCACTTGGCTTGTGGCTAAATCTTTATCCCATCATGCACTAGTGTAGTTCCCCAGATCTCATTTACCGCTAAACAGATCGGAGGCTGTTCATCTTGGCCATGGCTAAGTGTTCAATTGTTTTTCAAAAAATTGTCTTTATTCCAAGTTTTTTGTTTATATAGTTAGTTATATAGCTTCTATAGTGAATTACTTCTCTTTCGATGTGCGTGTTGTTTACACATATTTAGGCATTATTGCATTTGTGGTTGGCCGTCTCTCTTTTCTCATCAGGCCTTTCTCCTCCTATCCCGTTTGAACTTTTTAACTTGTGTTTTTAGGATTTTGTTGAACTTTTCTGTGGGCGCACTGTTTTAGTTAGAAGTGCGTCCAACTCACTGTTTCTAATCCTTCTTGTAACTGGTAATTGGGTTAGCTTGTGCCCATTTAAGTTCGAGGGCAAAGCTATTTCCTTTCCCCTTCTTTCCTCTGCAAATCTTTAAGGTGTATTGTACTTTTTTGAAAATATTTAGATTTTTTTTATATTAATATGTGGTGTGCATTTATATATTAATATATATATATATATATATATATATATATATATATATATATATATATATATATATATATATATATATATATATATATGGTTTACTATTAAAGGGTCAAACGGCACTCCTTCGAATGTCGTATAGTCGGCACCGGAAGGTCGTATATGTCGAATGTCGAAGTCAGAAAATCAAGCTAGGAATGGTGTTAACATAGGTTGAGGTAGGTGTTCGTATTATTCTGAACTACAAACATCTCCCCTACCTCGACCCATGTTGAAACCCATTCCTAGATTGTTTTTCCGAGTTCACGATTAGCAGTTTCGGCCTTCCGTTGTCGACTATACGACATTCGAAGGAGTGCCGTTCGACCCTTTAATAGTAAACCATATATATATATATATATATATATATATATATATATATATATATATATACATATATTTACAGATCCTCTTAGAGTGTTGTTTGAATTAATATACTTTTACAGGGTGGTATTAGTGTAAAAAGTAGTTGTGCCTTGTTCACTTTGTGATAATGTCTAAGGATCAGAAGGAATCAAAGCTATCCATTTTTAAAAAAATGCCAGAAATGCTCCCAGAAAATGTCCATAACCGATGGACATAGTATATGCGTATACTGTCTTGGAGCCATCCACCTGCAAGAGTCATGTACTTTCTGCCATTCCTTTAGCTCTAGGGTTTTATTAGAGAGGAAAAACAAACTGATCGTAAGAGAACTTCTAAAGACTCCTTTTTCTGAAACCTTAGAAGGTCAGTGCACCTCCAGTAAGTCCAAGTCTTCATCTGCCAAAATTCGCTGAATTACTTGACACACTTTATGCAACTTCAAAGAGATCTCCTGAAAGAATTAGGAGATACTCTTCAAGGTACACTAGCTGCAGGGGTCTCAGATAAGGTATTCTCTCAGCTGTCCACCTTAAACTCCGTAGTGAACTCTTCCATGAGACTGATCTTTTATGCAGCAGATGGAGCAATTAGGCAGCGGGTTCAGGAGTTTCCCTAAGGAGACACTCTTAGATATGCTTGTGTCACTTTGTGGAACCTTTTAAGTCTACCTTTGTCAATGCCCCTTTCGATGGTTCGTCACTTTTTGGACCCAGCGTAAAAGAAACGCTCACCAGATGCGAGCAGGGAGGGAAAACTCTCATTGCCGTTGAAGTACGTTTTTCCATACCTTCTAGACCTACCACAAAAGACAGAAGGGGGAAAAAATGTGGTTCAGGAAATCCCAGGGCATTTTTCAAGACGCATGAGGTGAATTCTCCCCCAGGGGCAGAGGGGGAGTAATAATTGCAGACGCCATCCAAGTGGCAGAGGGGGTCCGCAAAACCAGGGTGACCGTGATGCCTTTCGCAGCCGACCCTTCCAGTGCTCCTGAAAGGAGGCCCACCTGCCCTCCTCTGGAGGCAGTCGGGGGTCAGTTGTCTTTATACCCAGAAGCCTGGCTAGAGATCACAAGAGACAAGTGGGTACAAAACAATATCTAGAGGTTAATCCATACCATTTTTCCTTACTGTCCCAAATGTAAAAAACATCCCAGATGTTCCACCCAGTCAAAGGGAATAAGCAACTATAGAGATTCAAAAGTTGCTGGACAAAAGAGTCATCCAGAGAGACCCCGCAGAGCAAATAGGATCCGGAACTTACTCAAGATTCTATTTATTGCCAAAAGGAACAGGGGACTGGAGACCCATCTTGGATCTCAGCAAACTAAATGAATGCTTAAAGAAGACCAAGTTCCAGATGGTGACACTGCAGTCAGATCTTCCCTTCTTAGGGAAAGACAGTTGGATGTGCTCGATAGACCTGCACGATGCGTACCACCACATCAAAATGGACAGACCATCAAGGTGTCATTTGCACTTCCAGCTGGGAGCCAGTCATTACCAATTTCAAGCGCTGCCCTTTGGTCTCACTACAGCCCCCAGAGTGTTCGCCAAATGAATGAGAGTAGCCACAGCTCACTTGAGGCTGCTAGGATTCCAAGTGTTTCCATACCTAGACAACTGGCTCCTGACTGCCACAACCAGGCATCTACTACAGCAGGCAAGAGACGCCATGTTACACCTTTACTCCCACTTGGGGATAAAGATAAATTCAGGAACATCTGCCTTGTTGCTATCTCAGCATATTACCTTTATAGGAGCAGATCTGGACACAATCTCCATGATGGCAAAGTTACCTGCGGAAAGAGTTTCTCTGCTCAGACAACAGATTTTCAGTCTTCTGCCAAAGACCAAAGTAAAGGTGAAAACAGTTCTAAATGACCTAGGAACCGTGGCCGCAGCAATACTCCTGTTCCCCCTAGCTTGCATGTACGTGAGAATTCTTCAGTGGCTCCTTTTTTCTCAATGGTCGTTACAAGAACTTCCCTCGCCTCACCAGATCAGGATTACAGAGTCATGCAAGAAGGATCTACGATGGTGGCTTCTCTCCAGTCACGTGACATTGTGTTGAACTTTTATCTCACAACAGCCTATGGCGACAGTGACCACGGGGGGCATTATCTGGGGAGGATGGTCCAAGGCACCTGGCAAGAACACGAGGCCCATTTGCACATCAGTGTCCTAGAGATGAGCAGTGCTCTTGGCGTTGCAAGCACTTCAGGACTCTCTTCCACTAGGGACAATTGCAATTCAGACAGACAACATATCGGTAGTCTGGTACATAAGCAAGGAGGAACCAGGTCCTACCTCCTTTGTCGACAGGTGCTCAGATTATGGCAATGGGCAACCTCTTCCCAACATTTTCTGGTAGCAACGAATATCCCGAGGAAATCAAACATGATAGCAGACAGGCTCAGCAGGGCGATATTAATGCCTCACGAGTGGTCCCTAAAACAAGAAGTAGCGGAAAGGATATTCTGAAAATGGGGCCAGCCTTTCTCTGACCTCTGCCACTCCCATGAATACCAAATGCAGCAGGTACTTTGCCCTGATCCCCCCCTCTGGGGGAGTCACCAAGGGACGCACTTGTTCACGATTGGCCCCTGGGATTACTTTATGCATTTCCCCCATTTCCTCTAACATCCAGAGTCATTCAGAAAGCCAAGTCATTGGGAAGCAAACTAATTCTCATTGCACCATATTGACCTCATCAGATTTGGTTCCCCTTTCTCTGGCCTCATCTTCAGGAGGAACTGTGGGTTCTGGACCCAGTTCCAGACTTTCTGACTCGTACATTCGGAACACCCCACCCCTCCCTACAAACCCTCAAGTTGACAGCATGGCTGCTCCATTTCCAAATTTAGTCAGGCTTCATAATTTCAGGCCGGCAGTAAAACATATTCTAACATCCTCACACAAGGCCTCAACCAAGAAGTTATGCCTCAGTAAATGGAAAAGGTTTTCATACTGGGCTTCAGCAAAAGACATTGATCCTTTTTCTGCCCCAATCAGTTATATTCTTGAATTCCTGGCAGAGCTTTTTCATCAAGGTTCCGCTGCAGCTACTATAAAAGTCCAATTAACCATAATTTCTAGTTGTCATATAGGCGATTTGACTCCTAACTTGATGTCACACGGATTGTGCAAATCATTTTTAAAAGGCACTTGTTTATTATGACCTCCCATTAAAGACCCTCTATCACCATGGGATTTGAATTTTGTCCTATCACACCTAACTCTGCTTCCCTTTGAGCTGGCATCAACATGTGATTTCAGATTTCTGTCATGGCAAACAATTTTATTGGTTGCCATTACTTCTGCAAGGAGAGTCTCAGAACTATAAGCCTTATCCGTCAAACCACCTTATGTGATCTTCTATAAAGATAGAGTATCTCTTCGGACTGATCTATCCTTTTTACCTAAGGTATGCTCTCAAGCTAATCTAAATCAATCTATTGAGCTTCCAGTGTTTCTCCCTAATCATGGCAACAAGACAGAATACAAGCTCCACCAATTAGATGTCTATAGACAACTGTGCTTTTATTTACACAGAACCAAAGATTTTAGAAATCGGATCAGCTGTTTATCTCCTTTTCAGAAGCAAAAAAAGGCGTGCCTGTTTCTAAGGTCACACACTCAAAATGGCTTTCAGGCTGTATTACCTTTATTTACTCTACTAATAACAGAGCTCTACCCTTTAAAGTCAAGGGACAATCCACAAGGACCATAGCAACATCATCTGCTTATCTAGCTAGACTATCACCAGACAGCATTTGTGCCACTGCTGTGTGGGCATTGCCCCATAACTTTATCTCTCATTACAAAGTAGATTTGGCCTCCAGGGGCAGGGCGTCCTTTGGTTCCACTGTCCTGAAGAATGTACTCCCATGAGCCACCCAGGGAATGTGGTGCTAGGGATGTGTCCCAACTAGTAAGAATGAAGGTGAGATAGGACAACATAACAGAAGTTATGTACTCATCATATTGTTCCATGTTTGTTGTCCATCTCATCTTCATTCTTACGTCCCTCCCACCTTCCCCCAGCCCAAAGCTTCCGGAGGGCTTAGAGATTTTCTTTCCTTTGGCAAGGAAGTTCTCTAACTTCTTTCTTATCTGTATAGTCTACAGAATATCATACATGTAGACTCATTACTATGGTTATCAGCAAACAAGGTCTGGGGAACTACACCACTGCATGATGGGTTAGGGATTCAGCCATGAGCCAAGTGGAAGTCTTCGAGCTTTAGTATACGGCCGAGTGGGAACCGATGATCGGTTCCGAACCCAACCAGTAAGAATGAAGGTGAGATGGACAACAAACATGGAACGTTATGGTGAGTACATAACTTCTTTTTTTCTTAGTGCAGCGGTTTTCCTGCTTTAAAGATTACTTTTGCGAACTTACGAAGACCAAATGACATTCTTATATCATCTGAAAAAGTTTTGACAACTTGCAGTTGTGTTTTCCATTCCTCATTTGATGAGCCTTTACAGTTTTAAATCATCGACAAAGAGCAGATTAGAAGTCTTTACACTGTTGTTTTCTAGGAGCCAAATTATAGCCATGGTCTAATTTAAGTAGACAGCTTAATGGGTTATAGGCAAGACAGAAGAGCAGAGGTGACAGTCACCCTGGAATATCCCCCTTTTCAATGTTTATCCCTGGAATAATAATTTGTCCTTTATCATGGCTTAACTGCAAAGTGTTTCTCCACCATTTCTTGGTTGCTGTAATGTAATAGATCAGTATAGGGTGTATCATATACATTTTTAAGCACTCTTTTATCCATGAATGTGGGATACTGTCAAATGCTTTTTTTTTTTAAGTCTGTGTATGCCATACTTAGATTCTTCCCCTTTTAACAGTTCTCCATTATGACTTTATGTAACAACAAGTGATCCTTTGTTCCACATGATTTTCTTTTATTACCTTTTTGTTCTATTGTCGATGATTTAAAACTGTATAGCTTATCAGATGAGGAATTGAAAGCACAGCTGCAAGTTGTCAAAATGTTCTCAGATGATATACGAATGTCATTTGGTCTTGATAAATGCGCAAAAGCAACCTTTAAAGCAGAAAAACTGCTGCACCAAGAAAACATCAGTTTGGGACAAAAATGTGATATAAAAGAACTTGAGCAAGAGGGAGTGTATAAATATTTGAGACTTGATGAATGATCAACAATAAAACATGAAGAATGCAAATAAAACTTAGTAAGGAATGCTTTAGAAGAATTAAATTAATCCTGAAAACAGTGTTGACATCTAGTAACAAAATCCAAGCTATAAACCGATTTTGTCTTCCTGTCCTACCTTACAAGTTTGGAGTGATTGACTCCCCCCAAAACTTGTTGGATAGATTAGTGAGGAAAACAAGAAGTATGCTTCATGATCACCAAATGAAAAATCAGTGCATATTAAGATTATATACTCCACATTCTGAAGGAGGGATGGGCCTTCTTGAAAGTGATTACATGTATATATCTGCAATCATGGGTCTCCACACGTATCTGCTGATCTCACAAGACCCAAATGTAGTGAAAGTTTTGAAACATGAGCAGAATAAATCTAAGAGGACTTCCCAGCTTAAGGTAGCAGAAGCATATTGGCGTCAAGCAGGAATAGAAATCAAACCACAAGTAGATAAAAAATCAGGCAGCAACTGAATGTGCCAAAAACAAAAGGAAGAATATAAGGAGAAGGACCAGATGAGAAGGCAAGCAATGTGGAAAAAGCATAAATATAGTTGCAAGTATAGAAATCTTCTGGAAGGACCTCATGTTGATCAGGAACTAATGGTTAAGGAGAGGTGAATTCAAAGTAAGAGATGAAAGGTTAATGTTAGCGGCACAAGATAGTGGGCTACATACACGTTGGTTTACAAAGTCCATTGAACATGTGGAAGAAAGACAAATGTACGCTTTGTAAAACAGAATTGGAAACTGTTGCACACCTCGTTGGTTGCGACATACTAATGGCAGAAGGACTGTATACTGAAAGGCATATTAATGTGGCAAGACTGTTGCAATGGGGATTGTGCAAACATTGTGATACTGAAGTGGCTGAAAAGCACTGGAAATGTGAGCCTCAAAGCATCATAGAAAGTGATGAAGTCAAAAACATGGGATCATCCATTATCATAGATTCTAGGAAACCAGATATGGTGGTCCAAGAAAAGAAGACGAAAGTAGCATTGATCATTGAAATCACCACACCCAGTGACTACAGTGTCTTGCTTACAGAGAGACACAGTGTCATAAAATATCAGGATTTGCAGGCAGAAATGAGAGCAGTGTTGAAGAAAGATAACCCAGATAGTTCTGGTAGTGGTAGCAGCAATGGGTCTTATAAAAGAGAATCTACAATCATAATTGGATATGTTACCAGTACATGTAACTCCATATGAATTGCAGGAGTCCTTACTGGGCACTCTGTGGGTGCTGCGAAGAGCACTTCTGTCTGGCATCAAAGACTGAAACAATACTAATTTCTTGAACTTTAATTGTACTTTGACTTAGGAATGGGGACCATTTCCATCACTGTATTAGGAACCCAAAAGATTTGGCGAAATTAAAAAGGGAGAGTCCTAATTACAGAGTTCATTTATTTTATCAAACTTCTAACTTTTTGGATTTTATTGACCTTTTGTAGTCTATTTCTTTCTTTGATCTTAATATGTGTGTCCATCTCTGTTAAATCAAGCAACTTTTCTCCTAGATCATTTTCTTCTAAACTAAGAGCACATTCTTTGTTCTCCATTTCTTGTGGGTATTCTATAGAAAGTTCCAGAGCATCTTCCTGTGCCATGTTCTCTTCAGTTTTATCCTGTGTCATCTGTTGCTTTTTCATATGAGAACTCACTGGCTTATCATTCCACAACACTGACTTCATCAGAGTTTCCACAGTGTCATGTTCCTTCCTTTGCTGTCCAACTCCAGCTGAACATT